>NW_027518697.1:8610000-8810000 GCF_043159265.1 Tasmannia lanceolata | reverse complement strand
AACCCTGTATTTTCGTCAACCAACTTCTATCAGAATTCCTCCTCTGTCCCCCTATGTGTCTGTCCCTTTGACTTTTGATTCGTAAGATATTTTGTAAGGCTTAATCCTTTACGTCCATTACTGAATCTATTTTGGTCTTTTCCTCCACACTATTACCCTTGTGGAAACGCCAAGAAGTCATCGCATCCGCTTCGAATGCATGCCCTTCTTCTCTGCACGCTACTGTTTTTCCCCTCCCTTTGAGTCTTTCATCACCGCTCTCTCCACCTATGATAGCTGCTCTTCTCAACCTGTCGTCCAAAGGCCAACACCTGTCGTCTGAACTATCTCTTGCTTATGGCTCTTGCTAGCATAAACAGATGGACAGAAATGCAAGAAAGTTTTGCCATTTTCTCCATTCTCCTCTATTTATTATTTACGATCTAGATAATGTATCTGTGATTTGATGATGCATGAGCGGTTTCTTGATTCGTTTACTAGGTTTTGATTGTTTCTGTGAATCAATGCAGGTGAGCTTCTATGGTTCAATCTCTGGATGGGTGATTCTCCAATCTCTTCAATGGAGAATCAAATGGGTTCTTGAAGGCCTTCTTATTCCCTACTCAATCTGTCTCCTATGATGTCCAGAAGTAAGCTTTCTCTGGAAACAGCTTCTTATCCTTCACCCTCCTCCAGAACCATCTCCCAGCAGATCAGAGGACTCTGCTTTTCGTGCCTGATTCTGGGGTTGTTTTGCCAATAAATCTTCTGGGTTTTGGCCAGGATATGATGGGATGAGTTCGCCTTCGTTGTTCAGCACCACTCCCAATAGAATCATATTCAGGAAGGTTCCATGAAATCCCTTACAAGGTAAGCTTTTTTTTTGGGGGTTTTTTAACAGGCTATAATTTCGATTAGAATTTTATCTTTTTAATTTTTTTTTGTTCAGCTACTTCGATTTTTCATGTCTGTGTGTTGCTACAGGAATGCTCTTGCGTTGCAAGATTATTTTTATCTGAATCTTGTCTATTGGTCTTCGGCCGTCGTATAATGTGTTGGCTGTGGGTTTGGGTAATTGCGCTTATCTCTGGAATGATTGCAGTAGCAAGGTGAGAGATTTTTGTCTCAAAATTAGCCTTTTCCCTCTCCACTATCTGGTTGATAGCTAACGACTCAGTTTTCCTTTTCAATTGGAGGTTGAATTGCAATTTTACCCTTTGTTTGCAATGGTTGTTTTGGTCACTCAACTGTTTCATTTTAATTGAAAAGCTGTCCTCTGTATTGTCTGCTTTTCTGAATTTTTCTTTGTTTATTTGAATGATTGGTATTTCTAGCTTTTTTATTCTTCTAAAAGCACAGCCTTCAGAGCTTTGACGTAGCATGCCTCCTAGATTTGGATTCAATTTGGTTCTTCTCTCCTCTTTTTTGTCTCTTTTTATTAATTCAATCTTCGTGTAATTTTTTCTTGAGGAACATCTTATACAGACTGGGCGTGGTTCCGTATCTGTTGTTGTGTTTGGTGATTAGGACAAACCGGCACTTGTTAATTATCTTGATTAGGCCCTAAACCGTTAGTACAATGTTTCTTTGGTAAAATAAGGTGTATTCTTCTTGTACATGCATTCATGTTAAAAAAAAAAATTCTTGTTAAAATATTCTTCTTGTTTGTGCATTGTTGTTAAGCTTTTTGTTCTCCCTCATTTGTATTTAATGTATGTCATGTTGGTTATGCGATAATGGAATTTTATCATTTTGTACTTGTGTTTTACCTTAATGAAGCTCTCTGTGTCTTGCCTGAAAAAAATGAAAATGGTGATTATAGTCTGCTTTGTTGTGTATCAAATGCTATAATGTGTTTGAAATGCATTAGTTGTAGAATTGAGGTACCTGTAAATCACTTTACTTTGTTGATTTGCCTTTTCACTTCTATGCTGCATCATTGAAGGATCATAAATTTGGGTATGGGATGTATTTTGATGTACAGTTAGTATTTTGATGTTTCGATATTCATAGCTTAAGATTTTATTTGTCTTTTCGGATTATATTAGCAAATTTGTTGGAAATTTGATTTCCTTTGGTTACTGATCGGATCAAAAGAGGTACATATTCCAAGAGCTTGGGCACTTGTTAGCTTCCCGAGTTCTTTATCTGAATTTTGAAAAAAAATTACACTTGTTTTTGTGGTGTCTTTGCTGAAGATCAGTAGGCATTTGTGTTTTTTTTTCTTAGGTAGACAATTTCATGGCTGAGATGTATTTTAATATTTATTGGTAAATGATAAATGTGCCCCTTTTCATCACTAGGGACACCCAACAGCAGTGTATGCATTTGTGTTTTTCTTCTTAGGTAAACAATTTCATGGCTGAGATTAATTTCAGTATTTATTGGGAAATGATAAATGCGCCCCTTTTCATCACTAGGGACACCCAGCAGCAGTGTATCAATGACTGCAGAGGGGATGATGTACTTCACGTCAGAAGGATCCAACAGCACCCATAAATCTTCTTCCCTATGTACAAGTCTTGCATCCTCTTTTTATGGTAATCGGTTTCATACTTGTCAGAGGAGAAGGTAGATTCAAACCCACAACCCATTTTAAAATTCTGTTAAAATTTGATGTGAATGCTTAAAACCCGTTTCTGCAAGCGATAAAAGGAGAAAAAACCGTGTCCCCTTTTCTCATTTTTTGTTCTGTAGGGAGTGAAAAAAGGACTGATTTTGAGCTGAAAAGAAAGACCCTTTTCTCTTCGCTGCTCTGCTGATAATTCTAATTTTCTGTGGCAGCTATTTAGTACATAGATGTGTGCCAGGGTTGAGGAGTTTCAAGAAATCTGTGCATCTGTCTCTGCAAGGAATGGCACTTGCATGTGGGGTTTTTGGGGTGTGGACAAAATTCCATGGAAAGAAAGGGATTGTGGCTAATTTCTACAACTTGCATTCATGGATGGGTTTGGTCTGCCTCTTATTGTTCTCTGCCCAGGTCTGTAGCTCGAAAGGAAGGATCCCAAATAATCAATCTTTCTTTTACGATTGATCAATGTGTGATATTCCGAATCCCCATTACTATGGAATCGAAATGATCTCTGGATTGATCAGAAGATCCTTTTTCAATTGGCATTTGGATTTTGAAAAAGCTACGATGACGATTATTACTAGGTATCCATGTATTTTATTTTATTTTTTTGCGATTAAAGTGTCTCTCTTTCTGGGCATTTTTTTCTTCAATTTATTGTCTGCTTAGAACCTTTTCCGCATAGAGATGATGCCATCATTGTCAGCATCGGGGGTTTTGGCTTCCTCTATTGTTCCTGGGATTTAGTGATTCTCCCATACTTTGATTTTTTTTTCTGCTCCTTAAGTTCATTTTGCTTCTCTCTTATTTTTGGTATCCAGATATGTTTTTTGCTCTGAATTTGTTTCCTGTTTATAATATTTTCTACATACAGAGGAGGTCATCGACGTCGCCTGTATTGTAAGTTGTTGGAAGGCCTCAGCTTCCCCAAAGCCCAACATCCCAAAGAATTGCATGAGTTGAATTGATTTTTCTTCTCATTAATCTTATTATATTTCACTTTTCGTTTGTTTCATTCATGCATTATGTATAACTTTGATTGATTTTGGGTGTATCCTAGATTGATTCATTCTGTCCTTGTAACTTTCAATATTCATGTTGTGTTGCTATTGTGGGCGGGATAAGGATTCTCCACGGGAATCCTCTTTACTACCTGTAAACTTTCACTAGAAATGTCTCCTCTCTCATTTGTATCTTCTTTCATAAATGTAATTCTCTCTCCCGAATTCTTTCCTAAAATGTAAATCTCTCTTTTTAAATAAGTCTCTATCTCTCCTTAAATCTCTATTAAGAACATTGCACGTGCTTTCTCAGCAATATGCTAGGTGTTGGAAATATCCATGGGCTGAATGTACCTGGCTGCATTGTGAGTTATTAGAAGGCCTTAATTTCCCCAAAGCTCAGCATCCCAAAGCTATCTTCCTTCCTTTTTATTTTTATCGTTGCTTGAATTTTGCAGTTATCACGAATTAAGACCGGATTTGGACTTGGAGGCACAATGGGCAGCTATTGAATGGGAACAAGAATGTGGACCTAAAGTTGATGGTATAATTGATATTCATAATCACAAATTTAAATTTGTTTCTCTTTATTTCTTTTTCCTCTTAAAACGACATCATATGTGTTGATGCCATGGTTGGTGATAAAATAGTGAGAACAAGCTTTATTTTTTATCGTAAAAATCAACAACTAATAAACTATTCTGAAACACAACTAATAAACTATTTTGTAAGCATTTGGACTTTTTAAACTACAGCTAGAAATTGAAACAACAAAAACATTTTGATGTAGGATTGGTTAGGAAAATTGACTTAGGATTGTTGATCTTAATCACATCAGCAGGGTTCAAGGATTAAAGGAAATGGTTAAAAGTTTAATTATTGACAAGTGATGGTTCAAAGGAATAAGGGACATGTGTCTTAATGGTTTGAGAATTGATTTAGTAGATTGTTGGGATGGATAGTAGGGGCTATTGTGACTGTGGAGGGATTGGTGGGATTTTTGAGGTATAACTGTTGAGATGGGGTTATGGAACTATCATGAAGGGACTCGATATGATGGCCGATTGAGTAGGAGGAGGGATTAGGGTGGTGAATTTGTTGGGAAAGGGTTTACGGTGATTGGTAAGAGATTTAAGACTGTAGGTACAAGTTTTAGGACTGTTTTCAAGTCTTTTATTTTGCCTCTTCTTTGCATTAGTTGTAGTTTGGGTGTTTCATGAATTGTTTGTAAGTGATGCCTCCAATTTTGTATTTCACACTGACCCTGAGTTTTTGTTATACAGTTATAGTACCTAAATCCAGTGAGTTGCAGCATTATACAAGGACTGATTCAATTTGTGAGTTCATTGCTACTTTGAAGTTCAATAAGTTCTCTTCTTTTTTAATTTCGTCACACAGTTATCATCTATCATCTGATCTTCACGTTGGAGAAAAATGTACTTATCAAGGGATTATGAGGGCTTGTTTTGATTACAAGAAAAAACATTTCTGATGGAAATGGTATGGATATGATTAATTTAGATGGATATTATCATAAATCATGTTGGGTTGTACGATTGCTGTTTTTTTATGACGGGGAATTGTATAGTTTATGTATTTACATTTCCTCTTCGATATTTATTTTAGTGTCTTCATTTTTTCTGTCTTTTTTTTTTTCAGTTTTTCATCATGCTGGGTTGAAGAAGTAGCTTGTCATCTCCACTATTTTGATGACTCTTGGGACTGCAGTTGTTAATTGGATTGGCCTCCCATCGGCCTTCAAAATCTTCAATTTTGGAGTAGAGGAGGATGTGAAGAACTGGTATAACTTATAGTTAATTCTGTTTTTGCAAATGTGGGGCATTGATATCTATTGTTACATCTAATCTATGAGTTGGATTTGTTAGGAGTGTTGCCACTGGTTTATGGGCTGGTTATTGGGTTTATAACTGAATATTACACGAGCAATGCATACAGGTAACCATCTAAATGTTTGTCTGGCATATTTCTTCATGGTACTTTCTGTTCCAAGAATACTTTCCATTTTCCCTTTTTGGCAGCCTCGTGCAAGATGTTGATGATTCTTGTGGGGCTGGAGCTGCTACTTGCTTTGGGATACAGATCTGTCATTATTTATATAGGTGCAATGATGAGACTTTAGAAACTCGGTTTTATTGATTGTCAAGCTTCAACATAGGAATCTTGTTACATGTGGGAAGAGAGGATGTTGTGTAAAATAAAGGGTTATGCAGAATCTTTTTATTTATTTATGAAATTAGACGTTTCTAAGAGACTTGTAAGGAATCATATGTTTGTGTTAATCACCATAATCTGAGTGGTTAAAATTGCGGGTTCTACTGTTATAGTATTTGCTTATGTCAACTACTATGGGCAGCCTTTTGAGCTTACTCAAGCACTATATGCTTGAGAAAGAAAGGCCACAATGAGCATTGGATTCCAGGTAGATCGAAGTCGGTTTAGGATTTTTATTCACGCAAGACAGAAAGAAATCAATTAAGATGGTGTTTTGTTTCGTTCTTCAACATAGCTTTATATTTCGTCTGGCTTTGTTGGTTGGAATTTGGATGATGCTATGATCTTTTCTAGGTTGTTTTTTAAGTTGGGATGTTTTCCATGAAAAACGATGTTGCAGTTACCCAAGTTTGTTAGAAAGAGATTTCTGACTTAATGGTCAGAATTAGATGTTCTCCATTCAAATTCTTTTGGGAGGATTAGTATTTGAATGACAATTTAATTACGGGCAGTGATAAATTGACTCCCAAATATCTTAAACCGACCCCTCTCATTGGTCTCTCTCTCTTCTCTCTCTAACCCAGAGGCGAGAGAAAGACACATGGGAGTCGATTTAAGATATATGAGGGTCGATTTGTCACTCCCCTTTAATTAATGAATGATAAATACTAAATTGTGTCGTTAAAAGATATATGGGGGTCGATTTATCACTCCCCTTTAATTAATTGAATGATAAATACTAAATTGTGTCGTTAAATACCTTAGCCACACGTGCATTGCACGTGCACTTTTACTAGTATATATATAAAAGCATGTGTGTATGTAGGAAAGAAAAGGCAAGGATCTTTTAATAATAGTAAGTGGACTCTATGGTAACTTGCTATATTTCTTTTTGGAATTCACGCCGAGCTTTGGGAAGGCAATTCATACGTAATAGCATGAGTCTGAAAAGAAAAAGTAATCATTAGCTCATGCATGGTTGATGCAAAAGTTAGAAAGTTTACTAATTATGCATGTGTGACTATGGAAACCAAGATGGGGTTTATAGTATTAATTTTTTCACTTTATATAAAGAGCTAGTGGACGAATCTTAAAAGGCATAGAAGCTGCTGGAATTTTGTGGGAGCAATTTACCCTAAGCAGATTTCATCCATAGCTTCTTGTGTCTCTTCTTATTCTTAAACTACGATTTGACAGTAGTTTTACACTCTATAAAGCTCTACTAAAAGACAACGAATTCCCTTTCTAAATAACTGATTTAGATCATTAAATTGAAGATAACAATTGTTGTTCTCATTCCCTTGTGCGAAAGGATCCCATCAGATCAACTTGCGGCGTTCGCGGTGATTAGATTGCACGCGGCGATTCGAGGAGTAAATCAAGCAAACACTCAATTCTGCGATCACAAATAAGGTATTCGATATTATCTTTGTATTTCTTTTATCATCTAGTCCCTAGGGATCATGGATAAAAGGCAAAATCTTCAGAAAATTTTTGTTCTACGCGATTTCCTTTTCCACTGCGCGTAGAGATTTTGCCCGAGGGTTACGAACCTTTCTAACATATTTGTCCATCAGTTTGGTAATGATATGGAAATGTAGACAAGTGCCCATGAGTCGCCATTGAGTACGCTAAAAGTGACATAGAAATCACACATAACGGTAAGATGTAATTGATCTTGGTACTCAATGCAAGCGAACAACCACTCGATCATGGTACTCAATGCAAGCGAACAACCACTCGAAAAATAGACTAACTATGTGAGATACATCAGTAGAGTTCTTGCATGGAACAAAATGGGTCATCTTAGAAAAGCAATCAACAATAACAATGGAAACAACAACTTACATGAAAAATATAGAGATGAAGAAAGTGTTTTCAACTTAACGCGTCTTTTTGTGGTTTTACCGTAAAAGGGGAACTTTCCGTGGTAAACATTAGGGCTGCAACAGGGTCGGGTTGGGTCGGGTTTTTCAAAACCCTAGCCCAACCCTGGATCCCATTATCTCGGCCTTGACCTGCCCTGACCCTGAGTCAGGGCCGAAGAACCTCAACCCATGGCCCGCCCTACAGGGCTCAGTGTTGGCCCTGGCCGGCCCTGATTGGCCTTGATTGGGCAGGGCCGGGCCAGCCCTAATTGACCCTAGTGCAAATACCTGTTAACTTGTTAAGAGTGCCAAAAATAAAGCAACCACTTATCAGATAGAACAAAATGATCAATAAACAAAGAAAGGGAACAAAATAAGACAATATGAATTCAACAACATGACAGGCAACAGAGACAATGAATAATAATAATCTAAAGAAACATCAATACAAGATAATAGAAAACATTAGCAAAAGAAACATGCATAGATGGTTCAATTTTATAATAGAAAACTTAGGGTCGGGTCAGGGTACCGAGGCATTAACCCAGAACCCGACCCGACCTGAGTCAGGGTCTAAAAAAATGAACCCTGACCCGCCCTCAAGGTTGGAAAATCCAGCCCTGACCCTGTTCGGGCTCAGGGCGGGTCAGGGCTGACAGGGCCAAACTTGCACCCCTAGTAAACATGTTTTCACCGCTAACAATATCGACATCAAATTCTAAGACCTAAAAGGCATTAGTCAATGAAGGTGGATTAAAATTTCAGCCATCAAATAATTCTTTAGAAACTTTAAAGTTCTGAAAGACTTTAGCAATATGCAATTTCACAGTGGTTTGTGATGCAGAAGCATCCCCTGAGAAAAGGTTACATCGGTCTAGAAAGCTCATTAGTGTAAGGATTTCCTCTTTTTCCCGTTACTTAGGGGTAGTTTAGACATTTTATCTGTGTCTTTTTCATTTTGGTCAGTTCCACTCGGTAAAGATAGCTTAGTCATTTAGAAGATTTAAGTGGACTTAATTGTCATTTCCATTGGTAGGGATAGTTGTGTCTTTTTCTTATAATGGGCTACTTCGTAAAGCACCACATTTCCTTCATTGGGGAGCCTTTGATGAATATGATTTGAAACTTAGGGTTGCAAACCCTTTTTATTGAATTCCAAGGAGCTTTTGCAAGAAGTCTCTTATTGTAATTTTTGTTTTGGGAAGAAGGGATTTCCAAGCTTTTCTTTGAAGCTTTCCCATCCTCTCCACATTCGTTACCTTGCTGAATACAAGGCTTTCATCCAATTTTCTGCTCTTGCATCCCATTGCAATACTTGCTTAAAGGCAGGGCTTATCAAGAAGAGCTCAGAGAAGGTAGATTTGTTGAAATTCTATTCACGTGCTAACTGAAGTGGAAAATGGCATTTTTCTATGAAGAGTGCTCAAAATCCCATTCTTATTAAATCGGTAATCCTTCTTACAATAGTCATCTGGAAAGAGTTGCTTTACTTCAAACGTTATTTGCAAAGTGCCATTAGATCAGCTTTCCTAAGCTCTGAGATATCAGTCTCTGATTTCTATAAAAAAAACATTGATCCAAGCTCTTAAAGGAGTTCTCTGATAATAAATTCCAATGACCGGAGCTGCCGTTTTGATAGCTAATGAAAAGAGAATTAATAGAAATGTATTCTCAGTAGAGAATTAATAGAAATTGTTAAATTTGAGATTTCTACTAATTTCGGATTGGTTTCATTAGCAATGAAGAGTGCTTTTTATAAAGCATTTACAGAGATAACGATAAGGATAAGATTAATGAAAGATAATCCTAATCTACTCTAACAACCTACACCGTTCAAATCTTATCTTCTCTAACATGCCCTCTCAAACGTATGTGGATTGGAAATCGACATACGTTTGATTACAATAAAATTCCCCGATACAATAGAATTTCCCAAATTACAAGGGTAATCAAAATTCAATGTACACTGCCAAAAGTGGATGACGAAGATTCCTTGATGATGATGACACATGTTTGCCGAAGAAGGTACCTTACGTGGAAAACTAAAAGAACACTTAACAACTAACTTAGGCTGAATTAACGTTTAATGTGCTGCGAAGAGCCTCAGTGGGCTTGAAAGGACTCTAGCCTTGATGGGCGAGTCATCATAGGTAGGTTTTGGAATACCGATCCTCGGGAAAACAGGTCACTATGGAACACTACCATGATTGGCAAGAATGAGCCTCGATAGGCAAAAGGAAGCCTCAATGGGAAGACATCATGAGTCGGTTTTGAATACTGAACCTTATGGAAGAGAGAAATTGCTCTCTCAGGCACGAATCTCAAGAAGAGAGGCCCCTCAACTGAGTAGAGATCCTATTTGAGGCACGCACCGTAAGAAAGGTACCTCAACTGAAATAGAGAAAGGAAATAGTGATTGAAAGATAGAGGAAAAATAAGAAAAGCTAGAGAGAAGCGAAAAATAGCGGCTTGAAGATTTAATGGAAAATATCAAAATGTGCAACAACTCACAGTGGACAATGGAAGAAATTTTTTTTTTCTCTTCAAAAAGGAGTGCAGATATCAATTTTGCAGGTATCATGAAGATAAAGGAGAGAAGGTGCATGATAAAGCATAGGATTTTATTTTTTTTTAATGCAAGATGGGGTTTCTAAAATGAAATGAGCCAATTTCAACTTGGGGTGGTATTTTGCTCAACTCAAAGAAAGTGGACTCTGGAGTGCTATTTGGCTAAAGACTTAAGGAAGGATGTACCAAGAACAATGACATATGACTAGAATGTTTCTATCCTAGAATTGATGCTCATTTATGAGCCATAATGTGAAACCAACTACTTTCAATTTGCTCGTAGCCTTCATGAGAGCATCCCCGCAGTCTCTTTGACTTCCATATGTTCATACAACGAAGAGCAATAACCCACCTTTTGTCTCTTCTTCAAAGTGGGGCGGAGAGGGCTGCGATACTTCGGCCAGCAACTACGCCTAGATTTCTTCTGGACGTTGAGTGCCAAGGAAAAACACCGGAAGAAATTCCTAGTGCTAAGTTTAAATCCCTAGAAAACCCCTGAATTTTTTTTGTTTTTTCGTTTGCTAGACATCAGATCTTCACACAAAATCCCTTGGAACTACTTCCTCAACAATCAGAGAGACCGGAAACAAGTGGAGAAACTAGAGATTTATAACTAGGGGTGGTTATTCGGTTAAAACCGAACCGAATAGACCGAAATTTGGAAACCGAAATAATTTCGGTTCCAAATTTCGGTAACCGAAACCGAACCGAAATTTGCCAAAAACCGAACCGAAACCGAACCGAAATTTTATTCGGTTATTCGGTTATAACCGAATAACCGAATTGTGGGAGAAAAGAGGGAAAAAAATCAAAATCTCGGTTTGGATCAGAGGGCTAGGATCATCCGATCGAAATGATTTTTTGAGCATAACCTAATTAAGTTGTGATCAATCAAATTGACGGTTTTGATCATCCTACGGAGTACACATATAGCACTTTTTTTGGGGAAAAAATGGTTTTCATCCATTATTTCGGTTAATTCGGTTAACCGAATTTTTTTTTATAAAACCGAAACCGAAACCGAATAACCGAATTTCCGAAAAAAAAAACCGAAACCGAACCGAAAAGAAAAAAACCGAACCGAATCAGCCAATTCGGTTCGGTTCGGTTCGGTTATTCGGTTTTAACCGAATAATGCTCACCCCTATTTATAACCACAGCAGATTAAAGAAAAATAAAGGAAGTAGATGGGCAGGTGGAGGTTTTTGGAAGGCAGAGAGATAGAAAATTAGGGATTTTGAGTTGCAGCGGAATTGCAAAGGCCCGGCAGATGGCTAGATCAACCGTCCGCCGAAGAACTGGAACACAAGTTCTGTGATTAGGGCAACGTCGGATCAACCCGCTCTGATACCATGTTAAATTTGGGATTTCTACTAATTTCGTATTGGTTTCATTAACAATGAAGAGTGCTTTTATAAAGCATTTACAGAGATAAAGATAAGTATAAGATTAATGAAAGATAATCCTAATCTACCTCTAACAACCTAATCCATCCTACTGGCCAAATCTACACCGTTCAAATCTAATCTTCTCTAACAGAAATGTACGTGCTCAGCCTAAAGAAGTTAGATGGGCAATCGAATACCTAAGGATTTGAGTCATGAGCATAGCCAATATGTCGTTACGGGATATTTCACCCAGCCCATTGACTACCTTAGTATCTGAATTCTAGGGCCAATAAGTCGTTACGGGATATTTCACCTAACCCATCGATTGACTGAGAATCTTGGCTATGAGCAAGTCTGACGGGTCATTAAAAAATATTTCACTAAGCCCATCTATTATGGAGGATCGAAAATCATGAGAAGTCGATAGGTCCCTATGAGATAATTAGTTGAAAACCTTTTGAAATAATTTAGACCTATGTTACCTTGCTCTTTCTGATATGGCCCATTATTTTGCAAGTCATCATTGTGGTGAGAATTTGGTAACCCTAGAATTTAAAGTTCAATCCAAAAGCAAAGATTTAGTTACCCCAATTGCAACATGTTTCAAGTTTTGACTTTTGACAACCATATCCTCATATAGATTACGTTTTGAAAATTCAATTTGAGTTCCAGTTACGTGTTGGAAAATCATGATAGAGACAGAGTAGTTGATCCCTAAGCAAGGCAATCTCATTTTAGGATTTATGTATTTTCAGCTTTTATTCATATTTTTCTTTCGACTTTTGAGCCTCAACTGCCTACCTCGCATGTATACAAGGTTTCGATTTGCTTTCTCAAGTGCAACTGAAGATTGAGTTGAAGCAACTAAACTTTTCAAGCAAAGAAGCCTATCATTAACAAACTAGGGTTTGTAACAAAAGGGGCGGCCCATTGCGGGGTCAGGATTTGTAACAAAGCGAACTAATAAACCAGGTTACATACTTCTCAAGTCTCAAAACATAGTTTAAAACATCCCCCGTGTCATCATGGACTAGCTCGAGTCAACTAGGATTTGCTTTGGATGACCTCTGCCCGCCTGCATGCATGTGGGCCAAACTACTACCTGTTGTAACCTAAAATGGTTTAATGGGTAATGGTTTAATGGCTCATGTCCATTATTTCCTTTGTAACTTAAAATGGATTGTTGTAACTTAAAATGGTTTAATGGCTATGTCCATTATTTCTTGAAAGTTACAAATTCTCCATTCATTTCATTTGAGTTATAAATTCTCCATTTATTTCATGACAGTTACAAATTCTCTATTTAATATTTTGGTGAAAAGACATGTCCATTCGTTTTCTATAAATAGCAAACAAATTTCTCATCCAAGACACAATTTTTTCTTCTGCAGAAAGAGTTGTTCTCTAAAGAAAATTATCTTTTGATCATCCTTTTGATATCAAATCAAAATTTTTAAGTGTTTTCTCTGAGTGTGTTGATCCAAGTAAATTTCGATCACGCCCAAGTTTGATAGTGCTAATCAAGCCTGGTTGGAAGTGTTGTATCTTGGGAAGCATTGTTCATTATCTGCAAAGCACCATAGGCAGGAACAAATCGCTTTAAGGAGATTCGGTAAACCGTACCTCACTTCATTATTTGATTTCTTTCAAGTTTGTTACTTTGTTTATAAACACAGTCCTCTTACTGTTTTGTTCGGTGGTGGAACAAGTTTCGGCTTTATTAATCATGCTTATATCTCACTAACAATTCTTCTATACATTCCAATTCTATTATTGGTTTACAACAAATAGTGTTTAGCTAACAATCTTAAAGCGATTTTGGATCTAACTGTTTGTTGGGTTTATATGAGAATTGAAATGGCGGGAATCTTTGATGACTTGCCCGATATCCAGAACTTGAATGTCAGAGAGGACATTACAAATGATGGAAGTGTTCCAGTGGTCAATCCGACCAACAACAATGGAGCGCCTGGTAACAATGCAACTAATGTTGCGGGTCTTCGTATTGAGACCACAAATGGTTGTGCGGGTTCAAGCCGCATGACTTTTGGACCCGGAATTGGTTTTACCAACACAGGTTTTATGCCTTTTGGTTCTGCTGTTATAGGTATGTTTCCACAAACCATTCCTCGTGTGGTGATGCCAAATCCACCATATGAGTAGCCAGAAAAATTTACTGGCATTGGGTTCAAACAGTGGCAACAGAAAATGTACTTCTATCTGACCACTCTGAACCTTGTGAAGTTTTTGTCGGAGGTGTGCCCGATATTATCTCCTAATGAGCATGATGTCACAACGCTTGCGGCGTTGGAGGCTTGGAAATATGATGATTTCCTTTGCCGTAACTACATTCTCAATTGTTTAGCTAACAATTTATATGTTGTTTATAACAGTTTTGAAACAGCCAAGCAATTGTGAGAATCTTTGGAGAAGAAATACAAAACCGAGGATGCTGGCACAAATAAGCATATCGTTGCCAAATTTTTGGACTTCAAGATTGTTGATTCAAAATCAATCATTAGTCAAGTTCAAGATTTGCAAATCATTTTGCATGACATCCATGCTGAGAAAATGACTTTGAGTGAATCATTTCAAGTGGTGGTTGTGATTGAGAAGCTGCCACCTGCTTGGTTAGACTTCAAGAATTACTTGAAGCACAAGCGCAAGGAGATGAATCTAGAAGATCTCATTCTTCGGTTGAGAATCGAAGAAGACAACAGGAGGGCAACAAACCCTTATAAAGAACCAAAGGCAAACATTGTTGAATCTTCCAAACCCAAAAATGATGGGAAGAGGAAGAGGCTTGACCAAGAGAAAGGCAAACAAAAGGAACAGAAGAAGATGTTCCAAGGCAATTGTTACATCTGCAACAAACCTGGCCATCGGGCTAAAGATTGCAGAAAGCGTCTGAAACAAGGCAAGGACAAAGAAGCCAAACAAGCAAATCTGACTAAGCAAGAAGATGATGAGAAGTTTGTTGCTGTGGTGATGTCAGAAGTATGCTTGGTGTTTAACACCAAGGACTGGTTTGTCGATACCGGTGCCACAAATCACAATTGTGTCGATAAACACTTGTTCTCATCCTATGAAGAGGCTGAAGAAGGAGAGAAGCTTTACATGGCGAACTCTGCTTCAGCAAACATTGTTGGAAAGGGAAGCGTGGTCCTGAAGTTTACTTCTGGAAAGGAGCTTACCTTGAAGAATGTGTTGCATGTTCCAGAAATAAGGAAAAATCTAATTTCTGGCTCCATATTTGTCAAGAAGGGGTTCAAAATTGTATTTGAATCTGACAAATTTGTACTCTCTAAGGGGGGGATGTACGTGGGGAAGGGGTACTTATGTGGTGATTTGTTCAAAGCCAATGTGGCTGTTATTGATGTAAAGAACAAGTTTATGTACCAAAATTCTATTATCAATAAAGATAAAAATTCAGTTTACATGATTGTATCTCCTTTTCTATGGCATGGTAGATTAGGACATGTAAATTATGGAACTATGAAAAAGATAGCCAACTTAGGGCTAATTCCAAGATTTGATTTGAATGCCGGATACAAGTGTGAGACTTGTGTTGAAGCTAAGTTTGTTAAGAAACCTTTCAACTCAAGTGAAAGGAAATCTGAACCTCTACAACTAATTCATAGTGATCTATGTGATTTAAAGTTTGTGCAAAGTAGAGGTGGAAAGAAGTACTTCATCATGTTTGTAGATGATTGTACTCGATTTTGCTACGTTTATTTGTTAACTAGCAAAGATGAGGCTTTAAGCACGTTTATCAAGTATAAAAATGAGGTTGAGACTCAACTTGATAAAAAGATCAAGGTGCTTAGGTCTGATAGAGGAGGAGAATATGAGTCTTCCGAATTTGAGAATGTATGTGCAAATTTTGGAATAATTCACCAAACTACTGCACCATACACTCCGCAACAAAATGGTGTTGCTGAACCGAAGAACCGAACATTAAAAGAGATGGTCAATGCCATGCTTATAAGTTCAGGTTTACCTCAGAACTTGTGGGGGGAAGCAGTACTAACTGCAAACTGTATTCTTAATAGAGTGCCCCACAGGAAGACAGGTAAAATTCCATGAGTTATGAAAAGGTAGGGCTCCATCCCTTAACTTTTTAAAAGTGTGGGGGTGTCTTGCAAAAGTAGCAGACCCTCCTCCAAAACAGATTCGTCTGGGTCCTAAGACTGTTGATTGTATTTTCATCGGCTATGCTCAAAATAGCAGTGCTTACAGATTTTTTATTCACAGATCTTAAATAAGCAATATCCATGTTAATACAATCATGGAAACAAGAGATGCTGAATTCTTTGAGGATATATATCCTGAAAAGAGAGATCAAGGTGAACCTTCTCAGAAAAGATCAAGAGAATCTAATTCTGAGAATGAGGAAGTCGAGGCAAATGAGCCCGAACTTCGAAGGAGCAAGAGATCAAGAACTGAAAAGTCATTTGGTCCTGAATTTCTAACATACATGTTGGAAAGTGAACCTCAAACATTTAAAGAGGCAATGTCAACTCCATATGCTCCTTTCTGGAAAGAAGCTGCAGACAGCAAAATAGATTCTATCCTAAGTAATCATACTTGGGAAGTGGTTGATCTTTCCTCAGGAAATAAACCAATTGGTTGTAAATGGATCTTCAGGAGAAAGCGTAAAGCTGATGGTTCCATTGATAAGTACAAAGCAAGGCTAGTAGCCAAAGGGTTTAGACAAAAATAAGGTCTAGACTACTTTGATACTTATTCACCGGTAACAAGAATAACATCAGTGAGGATGTTAATTGCTATAGCTTCGCTATACAATTTGCAGATACATCAAATGGATGTAAAAACTGCATTCTTGAATGGTGATCTTGACGAGGAGATTTATATGGAACAACCAGAAGGTTTCAAGGTCAAAGGACAAGAACACAAAGTGTGTAGACTTGTCAAATCATTGTATGGACTTAAACAAGCTCCTAAACAATGGCATGAGAAATTTGACCAAGTCATGATACAAAATGACTATAGAATTAATGAGTGTGACAAATGTGTATACATTAAATCCAATTCGGATGGTTGTGTACTCATTTGTCTATATGTCGATGACATGTTGATTCTTGGTAATAACTTGAAGGTTATTGAACAAACCAAGAAGATCCTCGAAAAGAACTTCGAGATGAAAGATTTAGGTGTTGCTGATGTTATACTTGGCATAAAAATTATAAAGAATTATGATGGCCTAAATTTAACACAATCTCATTACATTGAAAAGGTAATTGAGAGGTTTAAAAGGTTTGGCATTAAAGATGCGAATAATCTTTTTCTTCCATACTTAACTCTGAGAAAGAATACTGGAAACAGTATTAGGCAGCTGGAGTACTCTCAAGTAATTGGTAGCATCATGTACATCATGAATTGCACTAGACCGGATATTGCGTATTCAGTTGGTAAACTGAGTAGATACACAAGTAATCCTGGTCATGAGCATTGGAATGCTTTGTTGAGAGTGTTGGGTTATCTTAAAAGAACTAAAGACTATGCTCTGCAATATAGCAGATATCCGGCTGTTCTGGAAGGCTATAGTGATGCCAATTGGATTTCGGATTCTGATGAATCGAAATCGACTAGTGGATATGTATTCACGCTAGGTGGAGCTGCGGTTTCATGGAAATCCTCTAAACAAACTTTGATAGCACGCTCAACGATGGAATCTGAATTCATCGCCTTAGACAAAGCTGGTGAAGAAGCAGAGTGGCTTCGACATTATTTGGGGGATATTCCATTATGGCCAAAACCTATGCCTGCCATTTGCATACACTGCGACAATCAAGCAGCAATTGCAAAGGCACAGGATGTAATATACAACGGTAAGTCTAGACATATTCGTCGTAGACACAATACCGTGAGGCAGTTGCTCTCAAATGGTATAATTTCCATCAACTTTGTGAAGTCTAAGGAAAATATCGCGGATCCGCTGACAAAAGGTTTGTCAAGAGTGCAAGTGAACTGCGCATCGAGGGGAATGCGGTTAAAAGCCTCAACCCAATAAAGAGATTCCAAGGTGGAAACCTAACCTAGCAATCGGAGATCCCGTGGACTAGGTTCAATAGGAAAACGTAAATTTTGAAAACTCTAATGTGAGCACTGTTTCCTATTCATATGATGCACTAGTGCTACCTACAGAGTTTTAAGGATACACTAAGCGTTTAATGATTCTTATATCTTGGAAAACCAATATTTTGGTACACCAAGTGAGGAATAATAGGATACCTTTGATAGGAATGCACTTATATGCGTGGAGCTGGCCGACTCTATGAAATTCTTTAAAGGCAAGAATTTCTAAAGCACGCATGAATCCCGAGAGGTTCGGGGCCGAAATAATTAACACAACAGAAAACCAATCTTGGATTGGAGGGGCTCTGTGTGAGGTCTATTGTCTGAGATTACACAAACAACTAGCGATTCAAGGCATAGTCCATCAACTAGTTAAGTAAGCCCGATAGGCTATCACTAAAGAAGGTTCAAAGCGAAAGCTACCTATCTTGATGCAGTCTCCTTCCACAGACACACTCAAAATTCCTCGAGTCAAAATGTTTTATCTTGTTGATCCATTAAATGTGGGGGATTGTTGTAACCTAAAATGGTTTAATGGCTCATGTCCATTATTTCCTTTGTAACTTAAAATGGATTGTTGTAACTTAAAATGGTTTAATGGCTCATGTCCATTATTTCCTGAAAGTTACAAATTCTCCATTCATTTCATGACAGTTATAAATTCTCCATTTATTTCATGACAGTTACAAATTCTCCATTCGTTTTCAATAAATAGCAAACAAATTTCTCATCCAAGACACAATTTTTTCTTCTGCAGAAAGAGTTGTTCTCTGAAGAAAATTATCTTTTGATCATCCTTTTGATATCAAATCAAATTTTCCAAGTATTTTCTCTGAGTGTGTTGATCAAAGTAAATTTCGATCGCGCACAAGTTTGATAGGTACTAATCAAGCCTGGTTGGAAGTGTTGTATCTTAGGAAGCATTGTTCATTATCTGCAAAGCACCATAGGCAGGAACAAATTGCTTTAAGGAGATTCGGTAAACCGTACCTCACTTCATTATTTGATTTCTTTCAAGTTTGTTACTTTGTTTATAAACACAGTCTTCTTACTGTTTTGTTCGGTGGTGGAACAAATTTCGGCTTTATTAATCATGCTTATATCTCACTAACAATTCTTCTATACATTCCAATTTTATTATTGGTTTACAACAAATAGTGTTTACCTAACACTACCTTTGCTCTCTGGCCCACAAGCAAGGCAAAGCATGGCACACATAAAATGCTAGCACTTATAAAAGTAGTTAAATGGGATTTACGAGGCAATTTCACAGAAAGCCATTTCGCAAAAGCACAAGGCAGGGATGGTCCAGATCATCCAATCTCATAGACAAAAGGATCATGACGTGCCATGAATCTGGAAAGATCTCCGGTCAAAATGAAGTTTCTTATAACAGAAGGGTCACAGTGCATTTTGGACACCATGTACAGACTGATTTTATATATACTGTGCTGCAATGGAGGGACTGTTTACATGGGTGATAATAACATAAAGACTTCTGTTTTTCAGTTATCGTGTAAATGTATGTGCATGATCATTCTCAGATGAAGTAATACCACCTCCTATGTTAAAAGTGAACTGCTATTTTAGGACCTGAAAGTTCTAATCAAGCTAATTGGAAAAAAATCAGATTTATAGTCAATGGTACATTCACTATATTCAACACGCTATGCTAAAGAAAGAATACAAAAATTTTGGGAATGAAAAGAAGTGTTTTGTTTTGTTTGAAACGTGAAGCTATTACACACTAGAATACATTGACTATATTCAACACGCTATGCTAAAGAAAGAATACAAAAATTTTGGGAATGAAAAGAAGTGTTTTGTTTTGTTTGAAACGTGAAGCTATTACACACTAGAATAGAAAAGTAACAGAAACTGAGAACTTACCAGCATCATCAAATCGAATCAAGCTGAGCGGCCTGCATCATCGATCATCCCTTTAAGACTCTTAGCCAACCATATTGCCGTCTCCCGTGGGGACACCTTATCCTTCCCAAAGGGCTTCAAAACAACTGCTAGCTCTTCCAACCTACTTTGCTGCAGCAAATCCGCGGATAGCTCTAATAGCCCTTCAAGAGCATCTGCCCTCTGCCTAAAAGAATTCACATCCAATGTTTCCTTTACTGGAGATTCATCTTCCTTTGAACTAACAAGACCTTCTGAACAATTAGAATTCACAGACTCATAGCAACTGGGCGTGGGGGGCGCCAAGGGTGCTGTGTTTCTTACATCCATCTCCTTAATGTGGGGTGCTGTGTTTCTTACATCCATCTCCTTAATGCCCACATTTTCCAAAGAATTTGATTTCAGAGTCGCAGCCTCTGAGCAACTCGAGGACCTCAGAGTAATTGGCGGAGTGTTTCTCACCTCCATTTCCTCCCTTACCACATTTAACAGCTTCCCGACGTCCATGTTCTGGACACCCATTTCCACACTTTCCATTACTGGTTGCTCACTACCAAGACGGAAGGCGCTGTGTCGTATGACATGTATGACATCATCAAAAGCTGGTGGCAGATGGGGACCCATTGGTTTCTCTATGGACTGAATTGGAGTGGTTACCTTCTCAGGCTGTGAGTTCTTTTGGGTAGCTGAAAGGGACTGAGTTAGTCCCGGTTTCTCAACAGTCTGAGTTGGTGTAGGGAGCTTCTCTGGCTGTGAGAAGTTTTGAGCAGTCGAAACTGTAGTAGATGTAATGTCTGTTATGGACGACAGAAGTTCTCTGACAGTGAATTTATCATCCCCAGTTGGTGTAGAAGTGAGGTCCGACCCGGTCATTGAATCTAGTCTACTCGGAGTGCTTATAGAAAAATCATTCTCACAAACATATTCCAGCTCACAGCTTGGGAAAGAGGGCTCTGGAGTTGGGCTTAAACTCATCTCGTGATTACTGGTAATACTATTACAAACCTCTCCATTAGCCTCAGAGTTCTCAACTGAGCATGATACAGATCTAAAATCATGTCCAATGCTTTCCGTAGATAGGTTCTCAGGCACGACAGAGCGTATAGGGGAAGCAATTGAATGACTAGGGGGATCATGTTCTGAACTTTCAGTATGAGTGAGTCTCTCATGGGGATCATCTATCAAGTTCAAAGAGCATGGTTCATTCTGTTCCTGAAGAATAGTCGAAGGGACTGCCTCAGAGTTCCAAACTTGGGTTGTGTTCAATGGTTTTGAACTACACATATCAGTCTCTACTTCTCTAGAAGGCTCCAAGGGGAATCATTTCAGATTCTTGGATGATATCAGTTGATGCCTGTTTCAAGCCATTGTCTGTTGGGTTAGAAGTTTTCGCAGCCGGTGAGGTTATCTCTCTAGGAGGTACCTTGATGACATTGCTCACAGGGATTCGAATTTCAGGCCCAGCAGGTTTTTTCTGTACTGGAAAGGAAGATCGTCTTGCTAAATTGGAAGGTGGAGTCCGTTGCCTTGGCTTACCGAAACTCCATCTTCTGTAACTTGTTTTACTGGACCAGCAGGTGACACCCCGTCATGTCTAGCTTTACTCTTTGGCGAAGGCTCAAATACTGGTAACTGTAACAGAAAATAAATGAAATATAAATTATGTAAAATAACAGACAAGAACTGCTAAGAAATGAAAGAAGCCAAAACCCAAATCTCACCATATGCTTCAAGGGTTGTGATCCCTGCATGCGCTTGGCAGTCTCACTGTTCGCCTTGGCTTGTACAACAGCCGGCATATCTGGATTAGACTTGAAACTAGAAGACATGGCCTTGCCGGGTTTGGGCACTTTGGGGGATGCCTCTATGTTATTTTTTTGGCTGGATAACCCACCTGCCTTTAAATGAGTGCCTCTCATGGGGCTGTTTTCTCTATCTTTTCCCTCTTCTTTAAGAGCCATCAATATATTTTTAATAATTTTTGGTTGCCTTGGTTCACTCCTAGGCCTACGATCACATAACAATTTTGCTGCATTGTGTTCATCTGTTTCGAAGGTAGAGATGCCAGTGCAATGTTCATCATTTGCTAAGCATTTGACTCCCACCGACAACTGAATTTTTGGGTCCTTTGGTTCACTCTTAGGCCTCTGATCACACAACAATTTTGTCACAATGTTTTCATCTGTTTTCATCTGTTTCAACAATTTCGGTAGCATCTCTTGCACAATCAAGCAAGGGTTCCAATACATCTTTACTTCATTCAATCCAACCCAATTTCAATCAAATTTATATAACACTAATTTGCCTATAGCAGTCCCCATCTTTATCACCCTTAGCTCCATACACTACAACAAACATCTATTAAACATACAAATCACAACCCCTACCTTTCTTGGCATAGATAAGTATTTTACAATGAATGGTGATTTGCTTGACAGGATAAAATACCTACATATGTCCAAGAAAGCTAGGGATTGCAGCTTGAGTATGTCGATGTATGGAGAGTATGGGACTGAGGGTGATGAAGATGGGGCTGGTAAAAGTAAATAAGTGTAGAAAGTATCAAATATGAAAGTAGGTTTCCAAAAATGAAATAAAGATGAAGGGGAACCCGTACCTTGATCGTGCAAGCCACGACCATGGTCTTCTTCGTGAAGGAGTTTCAAAGAGATGCTAAAGAAACAGCTACAACAACGATTCGAAAAGGGACTCATCAGCAACCAGAGAAAATTTTCAGATAGGGAAATTAGGAGTGAGATGATTAGGGGAAATGATAGGGATAACAGACAAGGAGACAGAGGGGAAATATTAGGTCAATGATCCAAGCTCTGAGCAAGCTCATTAGACAGTTACGCGATATTTCACCCAGCAGATAGATTACCTAAGAATCTGAGTTCCAAGCAACGCATATAGTTCGTTACAAGATATTTTATAAAGCTCATCAATTACCTGAGGATCTGAATTGTTACTAAGGCTTGTAGGTAGTAATGAAATATTTTAGCCCAGGATCACATTGACTAAAAGGGTTATGAGTAAGGTCGATAGGTCGTTACGCGATATTTCACCCATTTCATTGGTAACTTGAGGATCAAAATTCTTAGGAAGCTATTCAAAGACATGAATACCGTTGTGAATGATTGATTTAGACCGATTGATCTGATTTTACAGATACGAGTCAAGGAAATCGCCGAGCGATTGGTTTTGGAAGAAGAGGTTAGTTTGAGTTGAGAAAATTTACCTTGATTAGCTTAACCATCCTTAAGCTATAAACGAGTAAGCTAAACAAGGAGAAATTAGTGAGAATAAACACTCTAAAACTACTTTAAAAGGTTGGAATTTTCCCCATGGTAAAAGGCGGGGCTTAGGTATCGTGGCGACTCCTCGGTGTGTTGGGTCCAAGTACTCAGCCTAAAGAAGTTGGATGGACAATCGAATATCTAAGGATTTGAGTCATGAGCATAGCCGATAGGTTGTTACGAGGTATTTCACCCAGCCCATCGATTACCTTAGTATCTGAATTCTAGGGCCAATAAGTCGTTACGGGATATTTCACCTAACCCATCGATTGGCTGAGAATCTTGGCTATGAGCAAGTCTGACGGGTTATTAAAAAATATTTCACTAAGCCCATCTGTAATGGAGGATCAAAAATCATTAGAAAGGTCGATAGGTCCCCATGAGATAATTAGTCGAAGACCTTTTGAAATAATTTAGACCGATCGATCTTATTTGAGAGTCCAGAACATTTTCCAATGATCGGCCTACCACTCCCCTATATCTCGCTCCAAGTTTCCCAAGGCAGGATCTTACAGCCGCCGCCTTTCTCTCCACTGTTCCTCATCTCAATCCTCGTCATGTTTGTTTCAATTGTTGTTACCGTAACTTCTCACCTCCTTACCCATTTTCCTTTTCCAGATCTGTGGCTGAGAATCTTGCTGTTCTCTCTGTTTCGCCACTTATTTAGCAGTTGTCACAGCAGTCCTTCACCCCATTTTATTATCCTCCTATGCATCGAATTGCAGCCTCCAGTTCTCCTCTATTCTCCCCTTTGCCGCATAATCTTTTCCCCAAATCCAACCCCTAATACCTGAACTCTCCCTTGTGGCGGGAACAGTCCCTTTGCCAATTAGTGCTACATTTATTTCTGTAGCATCTCTTGCACACCCCTCGACCAAGAGGCCGTTACAAGGTCAAAACTTGCACAATCAAGCAAGGGTTCCAATACATCTTTACTTCATTCAATCCAACCCAATTTATATCAAATTTATATAACACTAATTTGCCTAGACCAATCCCCATCTTTATCACCCTTAGCTCCATACTCTACAACAAACGTCTATTAAACATACAAATCACAACCCCTACCTTTCTTGGCATAGATAAGTATTTTACAATGATTGGCGATTTGCTTGACAGGATAAAATACCAATATATGTCCAAGAAAGCTAGGGATTGCGGCTTGAGTGTGTCGATGTATGGAGAGTATGAGACTGAGGGTGATGAAGATGTGGCTTTTAAAAGCAAATAAGTGTAGAAAGTATCAAATATGAAAGTAGGTTTCCAAAAATAAAATAAAGATGAAGGGGAACCCGTACCATGATCGTGCAAGCCACGACCATGGTCTTCTTCGTGAAGGAGTTTCAAAGAAATGCTAAAGAAATAGCTACAACAACGATTCGAAAAGGGACTCATCAGCAACAAGAGAAAATTTTCAGATAGGGAAATTAGGAGTGAGATGATTAGGGGAAATGATAGGGATAACAGACAAGGAGACAGAGGGAAAATATTGGGCTAATGATCCAAGTTCTGAGCAAGCTCATTAGACAGTTACGCGATATTTCATCCAGCAGATAGATTACCTAAGAATCTGAGTTCCAAGCAAGGCATATAGTTCGTTACAAGATATTTTATCAAGCCCATCAATTACCTGAGGATCTGAATTGTTAGTAAGGCTTGTGGGTAGTAATGAAATATTTTAGCCCATGGATCACATTGACTATAAGGGTTATGAGTAAGGTCGATAGGTCGTTACGCGATATTTCACCAATTTCATTGGTAACTTGAGGATTTAAATTCTTAGGAAGCTATTCAAAGACATGAATACCATTGTGAATGATTGATTTAGACCGACTGATCTGATTTTACAGATATGAGTAGAGGATATCGCCGAGCGTTTGGTTTTGGAAGAAGAGGTTAGTTTGAGTTGAGAAAATTTACCTTGATTAGCTTAACCAACCTTAAGCTATAAACGAGTAAGCTAAATAAGGAGAAATTAGTGAGAATAAACACTCTAAAACTACTTAAAAGGGTTGGAATTTTCCCCATGGTAAAAGGCGGGGCTTAGGTATCGTGGCGACTCATCGGTGTGCTGGGTCTACGTGCTTAGCCTAGAGAAGTTGGATGGGAAATCGAATACCTAAGGATTTGAGTGATGAGCATAGCCGATAGGTCGTTACGGGATATTTCACCCAGCCCATCGATTACCTTAGTATCTGAATTCTAGGGCCAATAAGTCGTTACGGGATATTTCACCTAACCCATCGATTGGCTGAGAATCTTGGCTATGAGCAAGTCTGACGGGTCATTAAAAAATATTTCACTAAGCCCATCTGTAATGGAGGATCAAAAATCATTAGAAAGGTCGATAGGTCACCATGAGATAATTAGTCGAAGACCTTTTGAAATAATTTAGACCGATCGATCTTATTTGATAGATAAGAGTCCAGAACATTTTCCAATGATCGGCCTACCACTCCCCTATATCTCGCTTCAAGTTTCCCAAGGCAGGATCTTACAGCCGCCGCCTTTCTCTCCACTGTTCCTCATCTCAATCCTCGTCATGTTTGTTTCAATTATTGTTACAGTAACTTCTCACCTCCTTACCCATTTTCCTCTTCCAGATCTGTGGCTGAGAAACTTGTTGTTCTCACTGTTTCGCCACTTATTTAGCAATTATCACAGCAGTCCTTCACCCCATTTTATTATCCTCTTATGCATCGAATCGCAGCCTCCAGTTCTCCTCTATTCTTCCCTTTGCCGCATAATCTTTTCCCCAAATCCAACCCCTAATACCTGAACTCTCCCTTGTGGCGGGAACAGTCCCTTTGCCAATTAGTGCTGCATTTATTTCTGTAGCATCTCTTGCACACCCCTCGACCAAGAGGCCGTTACAAGGTCAAAACTTGCACAATCAAGCAAGGGTTCCAATACATCTTTACTTCATTCAATCCAACCCAATTTATATCAAATTTATATAACACTAATTTGCCTATACCAGTCCCCATCTTTATCACCCTTAGCTCCATACTCTACAACAAACGTCTATTAAACATACAAATCACAACCCCTACCTTTCTTGGAATAGATAAGTATTTTACAATGAATGGTGATTTGCTTGACATGATAAAATACCAACATATGTCCAAGAAAGCTAGAGATTGCGGCTTGAGTGTGTCGATGTATGGAGCGTATGGGACTGAGGGTGATGACGATGCGGGTGGTAAAAGCAAATAAGTGTAGAAAGTATCAAATATGACAGTAGTATTCCAAAAATGAAATAAAGATGAAGGGGAACCCGTACCATGATCGTGCAAGCCACGACCATGGTCTTCTTCATGAAGGAGTTTCAAAGAGATGCTAAAGAAACAGCTATAACAACGATTCGAAAAGGGACTCATCAGCAACCAGAGAAAATTTTCAGATAGGGAAATTAGGAGTGAGATGATTAGGGGAAATGATAGGGATAACAGAGAAGGAGGCAGAGGGGAAATATTGGGCTAATGATCCAAGTTCTGAGCAAGCTCATTAGACAGTTACGTGATATTTCATCCAGCAGATAGATTACCTAAGAATCTGAGTTCTAAGCAAGGCATATACTTCGTTACAAGATATTTTATCAAGCCCATCAATTACCTGAGGATCTAAATTGTTAGTAAGGCTTGTAAGTAGTGATGAAATATTTTAGCCCATGGATCACATTGACTATAAGGGTTATGAGTAAGGTCGATAGGTCGTTACGCGATATTTCACCCATTTCATTGGTAACTTGAGGATCAAAATTCTTAGGAAGCTATTCGAAGACATGAATACCGTTGTGAATGATTGATTTAGACCGATTGGTCTGATTTTACAGATGAGTCGAGGAAATCGCCAAGCGATTGGCTTTGGAAGAAGTGGTTAGTTTGAGTTGAAAAAATTTACCTTGATTAGCTTAACCATCCTTAAGCTATAAACGAGTAAGCTAAATAAGAAGAAATTAGGGAGAATAAACACTCTAAAACTACTTTAAAATGTTGGAATTTTCCCCATGGTAAAAGGCGGGGCTTAGGTATCGTGGCGACTCCTCGGTGTGTTCGGTCCACGTGCTCAGCCTAAAGAAGTTGGATGGGCAATCGAATACCTAAGGATTTGAGTCATGAGCATAGCCGATAGGTTGTTACGAGGTATTTCACCCAGCCCATCGATTACCTTAGTATCTGAATTCTAGGGCCAATAAGTCGTTACGGGATATTTCACCTAACCCATCGATTGGCTGAGAATCTTGGCTATGAGCAAGTCTGACGGGTCATTAAAAAATATTCCACTAAGCCCATCTGTTATGGGGGATCGAAAAATCATTAGAAAGGTCGATAGGTCCCTATGAGATAATTAGTCGAAGACCTTTTGAAATAATTTAGACCGAATGATCTTATTTGATAGATAAGAGTCTAGAACATTTTCCAATGATCGGCTTACCACTCCTATATATCTCGCTCCTAGTTTCCCAAGGCAGGATCTTGCCGCCGCCGCCTTTCTCCCCACCGTTCCTCATCTCAATCCTCGTCATGTTTGTTTCAATTGTTGTTACAGTAACTTCTCACCTCCATACCCATTTTCCTCTTCCAGATCTGTGGCTGAGAAACTTGTTGTTCTTTCTGTTTCGCCACTTATTTAGCAGTTGTCACAGCAGTCCTTCACCCCATTTTATTATCCTTTTATGCATCGAATTGTAGCCTCCAGTTCTTCTCTAATTCTTCCCTTTGTCGCATAATCGTTTCCCCAAATCCAACCCCTAATCTCCTCACCTGAACTCTCTCTTATGGCTGGAACAGTCCCTTTGCCAATTAGTGCTGCATTTATTTCTCTAGCATCTCTTACACATTCCTCGACCAAGAGGCCGTTACAAGGTCAAAACTTGCACAATCAAGCTAGGGGCCTCCAGTTCTCCTCTATTCTTCCCTTTGTCGCATAATCGTTTCCCCAAATCCAACCCCTAATCTCCTCACCTGAACTCTCTCTTATGGCTGGAACAGTCCCTTTGCCAATTAGTGCTGCATTTATTTCTCTAGCATCTCTTGCACATTCCTCAACCAAGAGGCTGTTACAAGGTCAAAACTTGCACAATCAAGCTAGGGGTTCCAAACTTCCAATACATCATTACTTCATTCAATCCAACCCAATTTCTATCAAATTTATATAACATTAATTTGCCTATACCAGTCCCCATCTTTATCACCCTTAGCTCCATACCCTACAACAAACATCTATTAAACATACAAATCACAACCCCTACCTTTCTTGGCATAGATAAGTATTTTACAATGAATGGTGATTTGCTTGACAGGATAAAATACCTACATATGTCCAAGAAAGCTAGGGATTGCGGCTTGAGTGTGTCGATGTATGGAGAGTATGGGACTGAGGGTGATGAAGATGGGGCTGGTAAAAGCAAATAAGTGTAGAAAGTATCAAATATGAAAGTAGGTTTCCAACAATGAAATAAAGATGCAGGGGAACCCGTACCTTGATCGTGCAAGCCACGACCATGGTCTTCTTCGTGAAGGAGTTTCAAAGAGATGCTAAAGAAACAGCTATAACAACGATTCGAAAAGGGACTCATCAGCAACAAGAGAAAATTTTCAGATAAAGAAATTAGGAGTGAGATGATTAAGGGAAATGATAGGGATAACAGACAAGGAGACAGAGGGAAAATATTGGGCTAATGATCCAAGTTCTGAGCAAGCTCATTAGACATTTACGTGATATTTCATCCAGTAGATAGATTACCTAAGAATCTAAGTTCCAAGCAAGGCATATAGTTCGTTACAGGATATTTTATCAAGCCCATCAATTACCTGAGGATCTGAATTGTTAGTAAGGCTTGTAGGTAGTAATGAAATATTTTAGCCCATGGATCACATTGACTATAAGGGTTATGAGTAAGGTCGATAGGTCGTTACGCGATATTTCACCCATTTCATTGGTAACTTGAGGATCAAAATTCTTAGGAAGCTATTCAAAGACATCAATACCGTTGTGAATGATTGATTTAGACCGATTGATCTTATTTTACAGATATGAGTCGAGGAAATTGCCGAGCGATTGGTTTTGGAAGAAGAGGTTAGTTTGAGTTGAGAAAATTTACCATGATTAGCTTAACCATCCTTTAGCTATAAACAAGTAAGCTAAATAAGGAGAAATTAGTGAGAATAAACACTCTAAAACTACTTCAAAAGGTTGGAATTTTCCCCATGGTAAAAGGCAGGGCTTAGGTATCGTGGCAACTCCTCGGTGTGTTGGGTCCAAGTGCTCAGCCTAAAGAAGTTCGATGGACAATCGAATACCTAAGGATTTGAGTCATGAGCATAGCCGATAGGTTGTTACGGGGTATTTCACCCAGCCCATCGATTACCTTAGTATCTGAATTCAAGGGCCAATAAGTCGTTACGGGAAATTTCACCTAACCCATCGATTGGCTGAGAATCTTGGCTATGAGCAAGTCTGACGGGTCATTAAAAAATATTTCACTAAGCGCATCTGTTATGGAGGATCGAAAATCATGAGAAAGGTCGATAGGTCCCTATGAGATAATTAGTCGAATACCTTTTGAAATAATTTAGACCGATCGATCTTATTTGATAGATAAGAGTCCAGAACATTTTCCAATGATCGGCCTACCACTCCCCTATATCTCGCTCCTAGTTTCCCAAGACAAATCTTACAGCCGCCGCCTTTCTCTCCACCATTCTTCATCTCAATCCTCGTCATGTTTGTTTCAATTGTTGTTACAGTAACTTCTCACCTCCTTACCCATTTTCCTCTTCCAGATCTGTGGCTGAGAAGCTTGTTGCTCTCTCTGTTTCGCCACTTATTTAGCAGTTGTCACAACAGTCCTTCACCCCATTTTGTTATCCTCTTATGCATTGAATTGCAGCCTCCAGTTCTCCTCTATTCTTCCCTTTGTCGCATAATCTTTTCCCCAAATCCAACCCCTAATTTCCTCACCTGAACGCTCTCTTGTGGCTGGAACAGTCCCTTTGCCAATTAGTGATGCATTTATTTCCGTAGCATCTCTTGCACACTCCTCGACAAAGTGGCTGTTACAATGTCAAAACTTGCACAATCAAGCTAGGGGTTCCAATACATCTTCACTTCATTCAATCCAACCCAATTTCTATCAAATTTATATCACACTAATTTGCCTATACCAGTCCCCATCTTTATCACACTTAGCTCCATACCCTACAACAAACATCTATTAAACATACAAATCACAACCCCTACCTTTCTTGGCATAGATAAGTATTTTACAATGAATGGTGATTTGCTTGACAGGATAAAATACCTACATATGTCCAAGAAAGCTAGGGATTGCGGCTTGAGTGTGTCGATGTATGGAGAGTATGGGACTAAGGTTGATGAAGATGAGGCTGATAAAAGCAAATAAGTGTAGAAAGTATCAAACATGAAAGTAGGTTTCCAAAAATGAAATAAAGATGAAGGGGAACCCGTACCTTGATCGTGCAAGCCACGACCATGGTCTTCTTCGTGAAGGAGTTTCAAAGAGATACTAAAGAAATGGTTACAACAACGATTCGAAAAGGGACTCATCATCAACAAAAGAATATTTTCAGATAGGGAAATTAGGAATGAGATGATTAGGGGAAATGATAGGGATAACACACAAGGAGACAGAGGGGAAATATTGGGCTAATGATCCAAGTTCTGAGCAAGCTCATTAGGCAGTTACGCGATATTTCATCCAGCAGATAAATTACCTAAGAATATGAGTTCCAAGCAAGGCGCATATAGGGGAAATGATAGGGATAACACACAAGGAAACAGAGGGGAAATATTGGGCTAATGATCCAAGTTCTGAGCAAGCTCATGGCACGTTGGTATGTGGGACCAGCGTTCTTGAGTCCAACGGGCATGACCTCATAGTAGATTCCCTTTGGCGCGCAAAAAGAGGTGAGCTCCTCATCCTTAGGTGCCATCCGGATTTGGTTGTAACGAGAGAAGCCATCCATGAAGGAAAGAGCCTCGTGGCCTGTAGTCGCATCCACCATGAGCTTCATACGTCGTCAGGACATGCCTGATTCATGTCACGGTCATCTACGCAGACTCGAACCTGGCCATTCATTTTCCTGTCCAGGACTAAGTTTGCAATCCATGTGGGATATTTTACTTCTCGCATAAATCCGGCTTCTTCAAGCTTGTTGACTACAGCCTCGATCTGTGGTACCAACTCTTGCCGATATCGGTGTTGAGCTTGCACTTTGTAACTCCAAGCAACAACATCCATGTATTCAAGCAGAAGCTTCATGTATTCAGCTTCTTCTGGTGGTAGTAAGGAAATAATGAAAATAGGTTTTGGGTCTTCTTCAGTACCGAGTTGACTTGCTTGAGCTCGTCCACGGTGGCCTGCCCCCTTCTTCAAGCAATAATACGTTCACTTTGAATAGGTATCCATTAAGCAATAAGAATTCCATCCACTTTCCACTTTCAACTTCCTCAATAAGTGTACTGAAATGCAGATCTCTTTTCAAATCCTCTTTCAACATTTCAAAGCCAAGGACTTGAATTTGCAATAGGTTCAAGAGATTGTGCCTCCGGCTCAGAGCATCGGCAACTTTATTATGAATGTCGGCTTTGAGTTTAAGAGTGAAAGTGAACTCTTGGATGTAGTTCACCCACTTTGCAAGCCTTGGAGATAATTTTTGCAGCATATTGAGGTACTTGAGGGCTTCATGATCAGTAAATATGATGAATTCTCGTTGCACCAAGTAGTGCCTCCAATGGTGCAATGTCCTTACAATAACATATAACTCTAGGTCATATGTACTGTAAGTCTTCTGTGTTCAATCAATTTTCTCGGTGAAATATCCCAGAGGCCGCTTTTCTTGGCTAAGAACGGCACCGACCCCAACTTTGCTTGCATCATACTCCAACTCAAATAATAGATCGAAGTTGGGCAGCGCAAGTATCGTGGCTGTGGTCAAGGCACTTTTAATGCCTTCAAAACTTTCTTGGGCCTCCTTAGACCACTTAAAATCTCCCTTCTTTAAGCAATCTGTCACTGGCACCATGAGAGCACTAAACCCTCTAATGAATCGACAGTAGAAGCTCGCCAATCCATGAAATGCTCTAACTTCCCGGATATTTCTCGGAGTCAACCACTCCACAATAGCTTGGATTTTGGATTCATCAGGTTTTAGACCATCATTGGAAACCTCATAGCCAAAGAATATCAGATGATTAGCGCAAAACTCGCACTTCTTTGTGTTGGCGAACATATGGTTTCTTCTTAATGCTTCACCAATATGTCGCAAGTGTTGCGCAAATGGCTATGCATGTCGTTCCTGTACACCAATATGTCATCAAAATACACTACTACAAAGCCTCCTATAAAGGGTCTAAGTACCTCATTCATGACTCTCATGAAGGTATTGGGGGCGTTTGTCAAACCGAATGGCATAACTAGCCATTCAAACAAGCCTTCTCGCGTATTAAACGCTGTTTTCCATTCATCGCGGGGTCTGACTCTGATTTGATGATATCCAGTCTTCAAATCAACTTTGGAGAATATATTTGCACCGCTCAGCAGCTGATCTAACATGTCATCCAATCGTGGGAATGGAAAGCGGTACTTGATGGTGATGCGATTGATTGCCCCACTATCTATGCACATTCGCCACGTCCCATCTTTCTTTGGCACTAGGAGAGCAGCAACAGCATATGGACTTGTGCTTTCTCTAATGAATCCCTTTTCAAGTAACTCCTCCACTTGACGTCGCAATTCCTCATGCTCTTTGGGGCTCATGCGATAGTGTGGTCGATTGGGCAAAATTGAACCCGGTTGCAACTCAATTTCATGTTGTATCTCACTTAGAGGAGGCAGTGCATGAGGAAGGTCTTCTGAAAGAGGTCAGAAAAATCCTCAATGAGAGAGGCTTGACAATTGGTGGAGCCTCCTTTACTTCTTCACATATCAGCCCTCTAGCTCTTATAGTGAACACTATGTCATTGGCACCATCTTGCAGTTCACCTTCCATCTCATGGCGGGATAAAGAGAGTAAGCCCTTTTTCTTTTCATCTTTTGGATTTAAGCTACAAATCTCGGCAATCAGATAATTTTGTTTTCTTTGTCTTTGTACTAGGCGTTCAAGTACCCGAGCACAATCAATAGTCCCCGTAGTTGCGTCGGTTGTGGGTACCGTTGGTTTCGCATCATCCCCTCTCCTTGGAGCCATGAAAATCCTTTTATGAAAGAGACTCTCAAAGGTTAGGGGATATATAACTCTCTGGTAGTTGCGTCGGTTGTGGGTACCATTGGTTTCGCATCATCCCCTCTCCTTGGAGCCATGAAAATCCTTTTGTGAAAGAGACTCTCAAAGGTAAGGGGATATATAACTCTCCGGTGGTACATACACCCATACTTTGTCTCCAACTTCAAAAGTGACATCCTTCCGCGCTTCAAATCTGCTTTGTCTTTGTTTGTATTTAGCATTGTTTTTCATTAAGTTGGCCCTCACTTGGGAATGAATTTGTCACAAACTTTCCCATAGTTCCTCCACCTTCTTGGGAGCATTGCCAGATGTAGTAGGTAGTGGGAGTAAATCCAATGAGCCTTTAGGATTCTTTCCCAAAACAACTTGGAAAGGTGTGAAATTGGTGCTTCGGTTCTTGGACCTATTGAACTCGAATTCGTTCTTTGGTAAGACAAGATCCCAATTCCCAAAACTCTTTACCGTGGTTCTCAACAGGTTCCCAAGAGAGCAATTAACTACCTTCGTTTGTCCGTCACTTTGAGGATGGCACGGACTAGAAAATTTCAAAGTAGTGCCAAGCCGATTCCACAAACACCGCCGCCAAAAGTGACTTATGAACTTCGAGTCACGATCCGAGACTATGGAGTGTGGAAGGCCATGATAACGGACCACCTCTTTGAAGAATAGGTCAGCAACTTTTGTGGTGTCAAGAGTCATTTTGCATGGTATGAAGTGAGCCATCTTCGAAAAGCGATCAACGACGACATAGACGTTATCCCATCCTTTGGTGTCTTGGGCACTCCCAACACAAAATCCATGGATATATCCACCCAAGGGACTGTAGGAATAGGTAGGGCCTGATATAATCCAGCATTTGAAATGTGGCCCTTGCTGCTTTGGCACTTCCAACACCGTTTCACAAACAGGTCAACATCTTTGTCTATGGGCGGCCAATAAAAACGTTCCTTCAAGGCGGCTAGAGTCTTATCCTTACCAATCCATGGATATATCCAAGGGACTGTAGGAATAGGTAGGGCCTGATATAATCCAGCATTTGAAGTGTGGCCCTTGCTACTTTAGCACTTCCAACACCGTTTCACAAACAGGTCAACATCTTTGTCTATGGGCGGCCAATAAAAACGTTCCTTCATGGCGGCTAGAGTCTTATCCTTACCAAAGTGTCCCGCTTCATGAGTTTCCTTCAATACCTTCAAGCGCAATGAAGTGTCCGGCAAGCCTAATGTGTTCCCTTTGAATAGGTATCCATCAACCAATAAGGATCCGCTTTCCACTTTCAACTTCCTCAATAAGTGTGTGCTGAAATGCAAATCTCTTTTCAATTCCTCTTTCAACATTTCAAACCCAAGGAATTGAATTTGCAATACGTTCAAGAGAGTGTACCTCCGGCTCAGAGCATCAGCAAGTTTATTATGAACGTCGGCTTTGTGTTTAAGAGTGAAAGTGAACTCTTGGAGGTAGTTCACCCACTTTGCATGCCTTGGAGGTAATTTTTGCTGCATATTGAGGTACTTGAGGGCTGGCTTCATGATCAGAAAATAGGATGAATTCTCGTTGCACCAAGTAGTGCCTCCAATGGTGCAATGGCCTTACAATAGCATATAACTCTAGGTCATATGTACTGTAATTCTTCTGTGCTCCATCAATTTTCTCGTTGAAATATCCCACAAGCTGCTTTTCTTGGCTAAGAACAGCATCGACCCCAACTTTGCTTGCATCACACTCCAACTCAAATAATAGATCGAAGTTGGGCGGCGCAAGTACCCGGGCTGTGGTCAAGGCTCTTTTAATGCCTTCAAAACTTTCTTGGGCCTCTTTAGACCACTTAAAATCTCACTTCTTTAAGCAATCTATCACTGGCGCCATGAGAGCACTAAACCCTCTAATGAATCAACAGTAGAAGCTCGCCAATCCATGAAATGCTCTAACTTCCAGGATGTTTCTTGGAGTTGGCCACTCCACAATAGCTTGGATTTTGGATTCATCCGGTTTTAGACTTTCATTGGAAACCTCATAGCCAAAGAATATCAGATGATTAGTGCAAAACTCGCACTTCTTTGTGTGGGCGAAAAGATGGTTTCTTCTTAATGCTTCAAACACTTGTCGCAAGTGTTGCAAATGGCTATGCATATCCTTGTTGTACACCAATATGTCATCGAAATACACTACTACAAAGCCTCCTATAAAGGGTCTAAGTAGCTCATTCATGACTCTCATGAAGGTACTGGGGGCGTTTGTCAAACCAAATGGCATAACTAGCCATTCAAACAAGCCTTCTCGCGTCTTAAATGTTGTTTTCCATTCATCGCAGGGTCTGACTCTGATCTGATGATATCCACTCTTCAAATCAACTTTGGAGAATATATTTGCACAGCTCAGCTGATCTAACATGTCATCCAATCGTGGGATTGGAAAGCGGTACTTGACGGTGATGCGATTGATGGCCCGACTATCTATGCACATTCGCCACGTCCCATCTTTCTTTGGCACTAGGAGAGCAGGAACTGCACATGGACTTGTGTTTTCTCTAATGAATCCCTTTTCAAGTAACTCCTTCACTTGACGTTGCAATTCCTCATGCTCTTTGGGGGCTCATGCGATAGTGTGGGCGATTGGGCAAAATTGAACCCGGTTGCAACTCAATTTCTTGTTGTATCTCACATAGAGGGGGCAGTGCATGAGGAAGGTCTTTTGGAAATAGGTCAGAAAACTCCTCAATGAGAGGCTTAACAATTGGTGGAGCCTCCTTTACTTCTTCACATATCAGCCCTCTAGCTATTAGAGCGAACACTATGTCATTGGCACCATCTTGCAGTTCACCCTTCCATCTCATGGCGGGATAAAGAGAGTATGCCCTTTTTCTTTTCATCTTTTGGATTTCCTTCCTTGACCTTGTCTCCTTTGGATGGCATCAAAACATACTTCCTTTTGTTGACGTAGAATGTATATGTGTTTGAGAACCCGTTATAAATAGCCTTCCGGTCATAATGCCACGGTAGGCCCAAAAGGAGATGACAAGCGTCCATTGCCACAACATCACACCATACGTCGTCCTTATATGCATTTCCAATAGAAAAGGAGACCAAACAGCGAAGTGGAGACCTTTACTTCATTTGTGTTGTAGAGCCACGCCAACTTGTATGGGTGACGATGAGGAACTTCTTGCAATCCTAGGCGGTGGATTGCATCACTTTCCAGGACATTCTCGCAACTCCCCGAGTCTATAATGACTTTGCAAAGCATCCCATTGATCGTACAACGGGTGGAGAAGATATTATGTCGTAGCCATTCTTCCTCCTTAAACTTCGGGGTCAAGTAAAGTCGACGGGAAACCACGTTTTGGCTTATCTCATCCTCTTCTAGAACATAGATCTCTTCGGTGTCATCAAAGGTCTCATGCTCTTGCTGCCCCTCATCTTCTTCTTCCAGAATCACATATTCATGAATGTACATTTGTTGTTTCTTTTTTGGACAGTCCCTGAGGTAATGTCCAAGATTCCCACACCATGGCAAAGCACCGGAGGTGTCTAGGTGCTTAAATTTGGCTTTGCGCACCCCTTGCATTGCACTTTGAGAGCGCGTTATTAGGCGGTTTGGATACGTGGTAGAAGCTTGGACTGTTTGTTGAGGCTTGGAAGGAGTGAAGGATGAAGAAGCACCTTGTGTCATAGGCCGGGAAGACGCTTTATAGCTAGTTGTTTGAGAACCGGGCCTAAACAGTGTCCTTCGAGATTCTTCAACCAATTTTGCTTTGGAAAATGCAGCTGACACCGAGATAAATTCACGCACCTTTAAAGCTTCAAAAACTGATGGTTTGAGTCCTCCCAAATAGCGATCAACTTGCTGTTCTTGTGTTTCTCTCAAGTTATTGCGGGAGACAAGTTGGTAGAACTCGTCCGTGTATTGAGAAACGGTCTTGGTGTCCCTTGCGCCAACTTTTGGAGCTGATGATAAAAGACTTGCTGGTAATTGAAGGGGAGGAATTCACGTTTCATCTCCCTCTTTAACTCAGCCCAAGATAGTAGAGGCGGCTCATCTAACTCCCGGCGTGGATGCTTCAAGGGTTGCCCCCAACCGGCTGCCCTCCCTTTAAATCGAAGCGTCACAAGCGGTACTTGCTTGTTGGTTGGAACCTCCTTGAATTCAAATAGTTCTTTCACTCCGTTGATCCAATCTAGGACCTCTTCGGCTTCCATTCCGCCATAGAATTCCAGATTTTCAAGCTTTATGCCGGATTCCTTTTCTATCAATGTGTATATGGTTTTGTCTCTTTGAAGATTGCAAGTCTCAAGATTTTAAGTGATTCTGTTTGTGTTTCTTCTCTTTTCGTCATTGCTTGTTTCATGCAAGCTTATGCTATTTTCCTAACTGATCATTGATCAGTTCTACCAATCTCCATTGTAGCAGCTTGTGGCACATGATTTACCACTAGTGGAAAACAATTCAACGCCAGTAGCAAACTCCTTATTTCCCATACCATCCGAGACCCCAACACCCCTAACAGCCTCCCCATCTTCTATACCCAAAACAACCACCCAAAACTCCATTCTTCCCATTAACCTCAGCCCCTTTGGACCTACAAAAAAACTCCTACTTCTGCCCCTAGTTATCAGCCACACAACTGTGTGTTGCTGCTGGCCATCTTGCAACTAAGCACCCTGCTCCCAAGCCATCCAGAATCATATATCCTTAGTATTGTTCCCATCTTCTAACAGTCCACTCACGCCCTACTTCAGCCCATAACAGCCTTCGAAACTCCCACAGCAAACCCATCCTTAATCACAACCAAACATACCCTTGATTTGTTAACCTTCTAATCATTACCCATTCCATTCTTTATAGCTACTCAAACCCAACTTGAATTCTTTTCTCGATATTCTTCACCCAATCCAATCAACCCATCAACAGATTAACGCCTTTGAACCCAACTTCGAACCTCCCCTTAATTTAACAACAAATCTTAACCTTGTACCTGAGCTTCCAAGTGCTCCACTTCTCGTCTTCTTATACCAAAGCTTGCATCAAACATCCATCAATGACCTGTGTGGATCAATTGCTCTTTTGTTTCCAACAATTCATTATGTTTAGATAAGTGATAAAACCCCTTTGTGCAATCACATACCAATTGATCTCCTCGCTTCAATTTGTGGTGCTTAGAGTACAAGTCGCGAGAGTATTGAGTTGGCACAAGTTCCTCTCATAATCTCTTCTCCAAATTCGTTAAAAATGTAAGCAGCTTGGATCTTGATCACACCATGTAGCTGCATAGGACCTCAATTTGAGAGCTACAACATAGACCTTCTTATCTTCCACACCTCCTAGAATCCATAGAAGCTAAGCCAATAGTGGCACGGTTTCGCTTTGGTCCCCACTAAAACTGGCATGTGTTGGCCAAAGTTTAAGTCTATGATTTTTATTATCTTTCAGAAAAAAAGTATATAATTGTTATCCAATTGCAGTGGAGAGCCTCACCACATCTCCCCCAAGAGGTCATGGGAACTGACAAGCCACTAGGTCTAGGATTGGCATTCGACGTCCATCAATGAACTGTGAGGATCAATTGCTCTATTGTTTCCAACAATTCCTTTGTGCAATCACATACCAATTGATCTCCTTGCTTCAAATTGTGGTGCTTAGAGTACAAGTCGCGAGAGTATTGAGTTGGCACAATTTCCTCTCATAATCTCTTCTCCAAATCAGTTAAAAATGTAATCTTTGGTTTTTGTCATCATACATAAACAGCTTCGATCTGATCATACCATGTATCTGCATAGGACCTCAATTTGAGAGCTGGGAGATTGACTTTCTTATCTTCCACACCTCCTAGTGTCCATAGAAGCTAAGCCAGTAGAAATTTTGTTCCCAATGCTGTTGAACATCAAACTTCAGCATTTCCACCTCACATAAAGAGGCATCTCCTATGATCAGCCTAATCAACAAACCCCCCTTGACTTACAACTAAATGGGAGATAACCATGATTTTCTTCCTCAACTACATGCAAGGATCGATGATCGCGAGCATTAATCCTTTTTGTGCCCTGTGCAACAAATGAAGCACGAGGATTACGAGGGTTTTATGCAGCTCCTAAACCCTCCCCCCCCGCCCCCCCCCCCCCCCCCCCAATCCATGTCATTTGGGTTTAAAACCCTCATACAAAGCAAGCATTGTTTAAAAACTACATACAAGGATCGATGATCGCAAGCATTAATCCCTTTTGTGCCCTGTGCAACAAATGAAGCACGAGGATTAAGAGGGTTTTATGCAGCTCCTACAACCCCCACCCCCCACCACCGTATCCATGTCATTTGGGTTTAAAACCCTCATACGAAGCAAGCATTGTTTAAAAACTTCCCAAGGCAGTCATTGACACACCCTAGTCAAAAAAAGGTTTTACCACAGTAGATTTCTTGTCCAAGTTTGAGTTTGGCCCTATCAAGTCAATCAAAAACTCCTTTGACTCACCTGATTAATGAAAAGTTGACACCATTCATTGAATCGCCTGAATTGAGTCAAATTTACCTGGGCTGAGCTCTTGTTTGACTCTAAGTTTTCTAACACTAGGAGCAAGGCCATCATAAAGAGGTAAACCTGTTTTCTATGAAAATCAATTCTCCATTGGCCTCGCATCCCTTAGATAAAGTGGTGCACTGAACCAGATTGAGCAGCACACTCATTCTGATTGGAAGCCATAGTTACAAGATCTTTGAAGAGATCACAAAATTTCCAGTAACTCCCAATGAAGAACTTGCTCGAATCCTACTAAATGCAACTCGTTACTGGCAAAAACAATTCAAGGACTAGCGTGGCAATTATTGTAACAATTCTCAAGTAGGGAAAGAGTCTCTCAACATAATTCAGCGTTTTAAAGAGAATTCCTCCACTCCACGAAGGTGGGATGATCTCCAAGATCCTAGACAGAGCGGGAAAAATCCATAAAGTACACTTGATAGATCAAAGAATGAAGTTGAGTAGAGGACTCGTGACACTAAGAGAGGTGATAAAATCATGTGATAGAGCCATAGAGGCAAGTAAATTAGGTAGGAGGGAGAGGTGAACTAGAGATGTCGCTAGAAGTAAAGGGATGAAATCTTCAGAACCATTAAAAAGGTTGGCCAAGAATTTAGAAGAAAGAATCAGGTTTAAGGTGGAAATTGGGCAGAGTAATTTTGGAACTATAGCTAGTGACAACACTTTGTTATAGAGCATCAGAGGACCAAAAGATTTGATTATTAGCTGATTTCTAAGTATAGATTCCTATCAATGGACTAGAATATAAGAGGATGTGCAAGTGGAAGAGTAGGTGATGTTTCTCAATTAGATCCTTCTTATAGGGCAATGATGAGTGGGGGAGTAGTGATGCTTCAAGTGTGGACAATGGAGTATAATCCTCTTCCTATAGCAGTGGACCTCAACTAGATAGCAGCAGCAGACTGAATTCCGACCAGTAGTCATCTCTAACATTGGAGTTCACAGATTATAACCCTCTCCTTTAGTGGTGGCTCAATGGATAATTGGTCTTCAGGCCTCTTTTCTTTTGAAAATGGCTTCCTGTGACTAACATTTTTTTTGTAGAAGTAAAGGATAATCAGAATTTTGGGAGATGCAATATTTTAACAAGTGTTTTAGAAAAGATTAGTACCAGCGTTCGTATAGGAACCAACATAATGGGAGTTAACTAGCTATGACATTTGTAGCAGATTTGTTAGCATAACATTCGTGTTTTTCAGGGAGATGCAATATTTTAACAAGTGTTTTAGAAAAGATTAGTACCAACATTCGTATGGGAGTAAACATAATGGGAGTCAACTAGCTATGGCATTTGTAGCAGATTTGTTAGCATAACATCCTGTTTTTCAGTGAGCTACTGCCCCTTGATGGTCATACTTCTCATTATTCTTTGTTTTATAAATAAAACCAATCCAAATACATTTTAAAAGCTAAATTTTCAATAGGATCAACTTTTAAGAGGGCAAAGGCATGATCAAATTCTATATAGCATAGTCTAAGTTGAACTAAAGTCATTGGAGGAGTCAATAAATGGAAACTTACATTTCAGCAGTTCCAAAGAAGTGGAAAAAGTATTTCCTAGGATCTGGCAAACGGTCCCAATCTTCAAGGCCTGCCAATCTGCAAAAACAAAACAATATGAGATACCCGAAACCACTGAGAAAGACAAACAAATAAATGGGTGGTTAGAAAAGCAGTGATAGCTTAGAAAACCAAAAAGAATGATGCCAGTAAGATTAAGAAAAAACCCAAACCACTAAGAATAAAAGGGAAAAATTAAGACAATGAGAGTGGGAAAAATAGAGGAAACATAGAATACACAATGAGACCCCAAATCCAACAAGTAGGAAACTAAGAACTTTCTCATACTTTCAATCCAGAGATTATTAAATCACAGAAGCCTAAAGGAAAAAGTGCCGAGAATTGCAGCAATGACCGGGAGAAAAAATGATCAGATGTCAAAAAACAGTAGTATAGACCTAACACAAAAATTCCAGATAAATAACAAAGGGATAGAAAGATGCAACTAATAACCGAAAACCCTACTTTCTCTGTTCTTGCATGAACCTATGAGAAGAAATTTGCAAAATTAAAAGAAAAAGAGCTCAGAATCAAAACACTGTTAATCAATCTAAACTAAAACCTAAAAAAAGGAAGAAACAATACCTTCGTGGCCATTTGCAAGAATCAGATCCCCCAATCTCTGCCCAGTATCCATAGAGAAATAAACCCTAAATCAAATTCGAACCCCGTTGCTCAGAAACCCTAAAAACTTTTCACAAGATCCCCCAAACTCAGGCATTCTTTGTTTTTGCTAGATCGCTCCCCTTTTCCGCCGAGGATCCATGGCCAAATAAACCCTTAAATCCAATTCGAACCACGTTGGCCAGAAACCCTAAAAACTTTTCACAATCGAACCCTTCTCCGTATGTTTTTTGCAGGGAAGGAATTAGGGTTTTGAATTCCAAATGCAGAGATGGGAAGATGGGTTTGAGAGAGAGTGTGTGGAAATAGAAACTGCTTGGAGAGAGAGAGAGAGAGAGAGAGAGGGAGGGAGAATGGAAATAGAAACGGCTTGGAGAGGGAGTATATTTGTATTGTGGCCCCCACCTCAACGGTCTAAAAACTACGCACGTGCGTAACGGTCGAAAATGGAATTAGAAACTTCGTGGAGAGTGAGGAGACGTGTGTTGTGCCCTCTTGTCTAACGGTCTCAACCTACGCACGTGCGCTAAAAGTTCCCCAACTTTTTTACGCATGACGTGAACGAATCCTAATTCTGTTCTATCAAACTCAGGAGTAGGAGGACAAGCCCATGCATAGACATGGGCTAGCTGGCTTTACGGACTTTATACAAGATAACTTGAATCAAAAGGCAAGCCCTTGTCTTAAGTCTTAACCAAAATCTTTGAAATACCCACCAAGGAAATCGAACTACAAGCTTGTTTCTTGCTATCAACTAGGTAAAAGGTAAAGAAAGCCCGAATCCCATCTTTCCAAAACAAACAAGAATACCAGCAGTAACAGAGCAATATCATTAAATCCATCTAAAAGCTTCAGAATTTCATTAACCAAAAACCAACTCCATATACACAAATAAACAAACAAAACCCACATTGCTCTCCACTCCATTTTTTCGACAGATCAGCTTAGGCAATCTGACCCACCTTGGCCCTAATGTTGCTTTGGACATGACGGAAGAAACAAGGCCAAAGCTTTTGAAACTTGGACAATTGGTTTTTGTGTGGTTTATACATACAGAGAGTTAAGAGAACATATGACAATATATGGGGTTGAATTTTTTAACGAGCGTGAAGAGATTTTTATCTATTTTGTCAAAGAGATGTTTATCTCTTGGGGCTTTTGCAAAAAAGAGTCTTCTCCTAAAAACACTACCAAAAACACAGTGTGCCCACATTGTTTGGATGATCCAAGCGTTCATTTGATGGGCCCTGACATAGATAGGGTGTGCCTAAAAAATCAGCTCCATCAGATCATCCTAACCCTTCAATCTGTGGACGAACCGTCTACCTTACACAAATTGAAACCACAGGGGGTTTACTTGTAACTTTTTAAACATTAGGGGTTGAGTTGATTGTGTCAGAAACCACAGAGGGTCTAAGTGTATTTTTCCCTTGTTTTTATGGGTAGGCGTACTGTACTTACCAATGGTACCAATAGTTCTCTTCGGTAACTCAGCAACGAGAATTGAAAATGGGTTTATTTTAAAATTTACACTATTTATTTTGGCACTACCGGTGTTTTCAAAACTGCATAATCTTAGCTTGCCTTTTCTTTTTTAATTGACTTCTGAGAGCTTTTAGGGACTGTAATACCCTTACAGTGATTTAGACAATAATTTATTTTGAGAGAGGAGAGAACTTTGCGTGAATTGTTATTTCGGATATAAATTAGGGCAAGGGTACGATTGTCCTTAGAAAAATTAGTACTTTTTTATATTCTACAAAAAACTTGCCACGTGGTGGAATCCGCTTGGCCAAAGGCAAGCTGCGGAGCAACCTTCTTCGCAATGTTGCGGAGAGAAGTTTTGTTCATTTACGTTGTGGCCTAATAAATTAACTGTTCGGATGATTCTATGAATAGTGTCCGACTGTACTTTTTGAAAAATAGGGGACTTCTCGTGAACAGCATATAGAAGCTCAGATATAGACCCCTACCAGATGAATTAAATGAAAAGGAGAGATACAATAAGATCCAAAGGCAACCTATGAAATGATACGGCAAAAACCAAAAGACTAAAAGGCTCGAAAGAGCAAACGCCAAAAGACAGGAGTAGAATCGCTACTCAACAAGCCACATAAAACAAGAACCACCTTCCAAAATCAAAACACACATTTTCTAAAGTGGGATTTGCTAGGGACCACATTTTGTAGCCAAGCTGCATGAGAGCAGCTACATAGGCACAGATTTTGTCTTATTCATGCAATTCATCTGAGGTGGCTGCACTCTCATGCAACTTTCCGACCGCGAAATGCCTTCTGCGATGCCCCTAGCAAATCTCTTCTAAAATTTATAACTTTTTATTACACACTAAAACCACATAACTTGAACCAACCCTATTCAAGTATTATTTGGAGAGAACTTCAATTTTTATGTTATTCCTCGAAATCGAGCACAATCAACAAAATCAACGGACTATGAGTAAGCTGTAAGTGTAGGAATTGAGTAGTTTTATTTAGGAATGATAAAGTTTTTGGGAATATTAGCATAGGATTCTTGGTGGCAAGGGTTCTACAAAAATAGGAACTAGACTTTCTTCTTTTGAAGAATGTGTTTGGACGGTCAAAAGAGATTTGAAAGGGTCATTAAGTGAGGAGAGCATGTGATGGGGTTGGTAAACAGGGATAAAAATTCTATATTCAAAATAGAATTGTTGTTTACTCTGTTTTCCGACAGATCCCATTTCATGCTCTCTCTCTCTCTCTCTCTCCCTCTCCCTCTCCCCTGCGTGTGTGTTCCCTCTCTTAAACATGTCATGTTTGGCAACCATGAAAAAAACATTCATGGAATAGCTGTTTGAGGGAGCAAAGAAACGGGAGAAAATGAGAGATCGGACGAGCTGTGAGTGAGGAGAGCATTGGCTGGGGTTGCGGGGATAAATATCCTTTAAATTGGGATTTTTTTTCATTGTTTACCAACCACATCGCATCCTCAGGAACGGCTCTCTCAAATCTACCTCTCGATCGCTCCACCCTTCTCTCACCTTTGTGACACAAATACTCACATGATTTTTTATTTTTTTAATGGTTGCCAATCATGCTCTAGGTAAACAAATCTTCCATGATTTTTTTCCCATGCCAAACATGCCCTAAAGGGAATCCTCCCACCCTCCTAAGTTTTAAGAGAGTGGGCGGGGTGGTAAAACTAAAATGTCTATGTTACTATGGCCCTGTTTGGATTGTAAGTGTTACGCCAAAAATCGGTAACAGATAAGGCAGTGACGCAAGAGCTGACGTGGAGAGTCCTAGTAGCTGAACTGATTGGGAGGCCAAGTCCTGCACAGGGAAATACGAGGTCAGAAGACCAACCCGGAGTCGTTGCTCCGGACGGGCCCTTCGACACTCAAGTCAGTAATGAGTCCGAGTAGATAGAACAAAGTTATGAACAGTGTTTTCTTGGGATTCGGTCTCTTACCTTGTCTTTATGAGGGCTATTTATAGTGGAGCTTTTGAGTATTAGTTTACCCATTTACCCTTTTAGGACAGGTGTCGACCTGTTATTGGGTTAAATTTCACCTTTGTTTTCATACCCCTAGACAGGTGTAGGCCCAGGGTTGGGTGAGGTTAGTACATGATCCTCCCCTTTTCAAGGAGTAATGACCGTTATATCCTTTGGGGGATAAGGGTTTTGTGGATATGCCCGAGCGCCACGTGTCGTGTGACGATTGGGGGACGTTTTTCATCCCCCATCAATACGAAAAACATTTTTTATGACTTATAAAACGGTCTGATTATGGATAATTTAGAGGGATATCATCATAAATTGTAGTCCCTCTAAAAAGAATAGACTAGGGTTGTTTCAACTTTCAAGTTATCTTTTTCATGTGTGAAAAAATAGGAAATTTAGAAGCATTTTTCCTTTACAAACTTGTCCACAAAAAAAATTTCTCAACCCATAGATTTCCTAAAATCTTCTCTCCCTCTCTCTTGTTGACTAGTGCATGTAAAGATTTAAATAGTTTAGTGCCTTAGTTGATTTAAATAGTCTAGTCCCCAACTAGTTTGGGACAAAGACTTAGTTGAGTTGAGTTGAGTGGCTTAATAGAGAGATTTGCAATCGATCCTTTCATGCTTACCGCACCTGTGGAGAACTCGTAGAGGGACAAATCTACATGGTGACCCTATCGGGCCCTAGCTTCATCTTTTTAAATGCATAGTAATTGAGCACATTAGCCTAGCTTCCTAGATTAATATCCTTTTGACGTTATCCTTTTGACGTTAAAATTGGCGAGCGTGGGAGTCACAACCTCTACATCTTCATGGGGACTGCAAAGTCTTTATAATCTTCATCGGAAAAGGAGATCACCTAGCCGGTCTTTGGTGGATCAATCTTCGGCTTCTTGGCCGGCCCGTGCATGGAGTTAATCCGGTTCTCATAAGCTTTACGCCTGGCCTTGGTTGACCCACCAGTAGCCGGTCCTCCAGAAATCATCTCTATCTCGCATGTCGAAGCAGTACGCTGCCTCTCCCGACGAGGCTCCTCCGAAGGCCGAGTAGAAACGCCGGGAGGACGTCGACTAGGGGAACGTCGGTGGCATTCTTCTTCCTTGACTCTGTTAGGGGATCGACGATTCTCTACTGGCGGGTCCCACAAATATCTTCGAAAGTACCCTCTCTCAATACTCAACTCAACTCAACTCAACAAAGCGTTTTTCCCAAACTAGTTGGGTCGGCTAAATGAATCCTTTAGAAAAATTTCATGAAGAAAGTGAGAGGAATCTACACGACTCTAATCCTAGCTCTAGTTGGGTTCGTCTACCTGGATTATTTTCTTCCATTCTATCCTATCCAAGGTCGTGTTCTTTGTTATGTTCCTACCTATCAAGTCTTTCGCCTCACTGTTTCTACCCAAGTTGTTTTCGGTCTGCCCCTACGTCTTTTTACTCCATCAACTTGGCACGAGTCGCCTCTTCTCACTGGAGCATCCAAAGGCCTACATTGGATATGTCCAAACCATCTTAAGCGGAGCTCTCTCATTTTCTCCTCATTTAGTGCCACGCCCACCTTTTTACGAATGTCTTCATTTTTAATTCTATCTAACCTTGTGTGGCCGCACATACATCTAAGCATTCGCATCTCCGCTACACTCATCTTATGCACATGCTGCTTCTTGGTGCATGGCCCAACATTCTGAGCCGTACAGCATGGCTGGCCTCACAGCTGTCTTATAGAACTTCCCTTCAACTTGGTAGGGATTTTGCAGTCGCACAGAACTCCTGAGGCAAGCTTCCACTTCAACTAACATGCTCTTATTCTATGCTTAACATCATCTTCAATCTCTCCTTCCTTATGTAGAATTGAACCAAGATAGCGAAAGATATCCTTCTTAGGGACCTCCTGTCCAATCATATTTACTACATCGTCGTCCCGTCTCCTTACATTACTAAAGGTGCACTCCATATACTCTGTCTTAGTCTTACTCAGTCTAAAATCTTTAGATTCCAAGTAGTTCTCCATAACTCTAACTTAGCATTTACTCCTGCTTTGGTTTCGTCGATTAAAACTATGTCATCTGTACATAACATGGACCACAGCACCTCATCCTGGATACCCTTCGTAAGCTCATCCATAACTAGCGTAAAAAGATAAGGGCTTAGAGCTGATCCTTGGTGCAATCCTATTGTAATTGGAAACTCACTAGATGTGCCATCCGTGATTCTGACACTAGTTACTGCTCCATCGTACATATCCTTAATCACATCAATATATTTAGTAGGCATTTTTTCCCTTTCAAGGACCCACCACATAACACTCATGTGAACCCTATCATACGCTTTCTCCAAATCAATGATAACCATATGAAGGTCTTTTTATTTACTCTAAATCTCTCTATTAACCGCCTAATCAAGAAGAGGGATATCTTGCGCAATAATCTCTCTATTCTTGCTTCAGACGCCAACATTCATCAATAGTTGATCTTGGTGGAATTGGTAGTATTTTCTCATATCCGGTGTTTTTTAGTTTCTTTAGCCACTGGATCATTTTCTGGTCTGCAATCTCAATGAGAATGTAAGAAACAAACGTATTAAGAGAGAAAATCAAACTCGCCGTAGATGAACGACACCTGACATTGAGCCTAAAGAGGAAATCAAACTCGCCTTCTAGAACGTAATTGCGAGAAGGATTCTCTGTCTCTCCAATTTAGCATGTCCTTAGAGAGAAAAGATCTTCAAAGGGAAAGTCCTTGCGAAGAAGAATGGCAACTCTCCATGAGGTAGGTAAACCTATATAGAATCCAGTTCCTATGAGGAAACTTGGTGTTTATCTCCAAAGGAAATCGCCCAATAAGGAAAGACTCGTGTTAAGGCTAGTCTCCTAAATTATTGTGATCTCCTCCTCTATAAAAAGACCCACGCACTCAAATGTACGCATCTTCTTCTAATCAATAGCTAGAATTACCCTCTTGTTCTCCTGTTGCTTGGTTGTCTCACTTGTTGTGCTGATTTCCGACTTGGGTGTCGGAGTGGTCTCCCAGAGTCACAACTTTGATACCCCTAACGTGTTTTCTGTGAGTGCAGATCCATCACAGATTGGAGCTCTACTGGCCATCGATAATGGAAACCAAATATCGGCATCATCCGAAAATAATATGATTATGATCAACTTAGAGGGATATTATCATAAAAATTGAAAAGAGTTAGATGAGCTAATAGTTTTTTCACATGCCAAAAAAAGTAAGGAATTTTAGAAATATTTACCCTTACAAACTTTTCAAAAATTTCAGCAATCCAAAAAAGGCCTAAATAAAGTTAATACTAACCCTGCCCACTTGAAGGCTATTTGTAACTAATGATCAGTATAAGAATGAAAAAATAATTGATATTTTATATTTTTTTTTTGAAATGGAAATAATTGATATTTTATATGAACACAAGAATGGTCCAAGGCAATGTTCTAAACAATTTTGAGATTGCCGATTGCTGGGTGATGGAAGGCAAGGTTTTAAATTTCGGTTTCGGAATGCGTTTCGGTCCTCACCGAAACTAAAATTTCAGGCGAAATTTCAAAATTTCGTTCGAAATCCGTCGAAACAAAATAAAGTAATATTTTATCTCCTACAAAATTTCAGCAAAATTTCAGTGAACTACCAAAATTTCAGTGAAATTTAAGTAATTTTGGCTGAAATTTTGGGATAATATTAAATAATGAATATCCTTCAGCAACGTTTCGACTTCACCCCATTTCGGTCGAAATTTAAAACCTTGATGGAAGGTTAAGAAGAAGAGAAAGTGGATATTCTAAAAAAATAACAAATGTAAAAAAGGAAAGAAGAAAGGAATCGAACCGTAAATAGGGGTATCAATATTCCCATGGATCTAAAGCATCCGAACTTCCATTCAAAATAATTGGGCAAAGAACCTAGATCCAATCCATGTCAATTGGATCCATATAACGTCTAAAATTCTTTTGACTCATGACCCAAATATGGCCACAAATTCATACAGCTGGAGTGCGCCAATGTACAAAAATAGCCTCATAGTTCTGTTCATTTACTACTATTCAGGGGGGATATTTTGTAAAATTAAAAAAAATCAACGCAAAATCTCAACAATATTTTCATCTCTCTCTCCTCTTTTTCTCTCTTCTCTTTTGCTCTCTTGTAATTAGGGCTGCAAATGAACCAAGCCAGCTCGCGAACATGCTTGGGTTCGGTTCGTTAAAAGCTCGGCTTGGGCTCGTTCGTTTACTGAAAGAGCCGAAGTCGAGCCCAAAAGTTAGGCTAGCCAAATAAACGAGCCGAACTTGAGCTTTGTATAGTTCGGCTCAGAAAACCTCATGACCTTCGGTTCATAAACGAGCTGAGCTTGGATTAGCTTGGATTATGTTTGCTTTTTATATATAAAATAAAAGAATTTGGGTTGTTTATCACAAATGAAAGTTTGGCCGAGTGGTTAAGCGCTGGATTTAGAAGGGGCTTGGGTTCAAATCTCACAGATATATGTTTTATCATTCTTGAGACGAGCCGAGCCGAGTTTAAGCTCGGTTCGTTCCACTTAACGAGCCCGAGCAGAGCTTTCTCGAATATTTCACGAGCCGAGCCGAACACGAGCGTTCATAAAAACTAAACGAGCCGAGCCCGAACACCCAAAGCTCGGCTCGGCTCATTTGCAGCCCTACTTGTAGTTGAACCTGAACTCTAGGAAAGGGCGGAAGGCCTAAGAAGCTCTCATACCAAGAATCACTGGTTCCGTTGCACCCCAAACGGAAAACCTGTCTTGAATATCACGACACTCTTTGCTAGCAAAACGGGAATCCCGTTTGGAAAAAAGAGACCAGAGTGTCTTCACGTGACACATGCGCAAGAAGACAAATAAAGAGGCACGAATCCCCGCAAATTCCAAAAATCAATTTGAAATTGACTAACTCATCGGTCGATTTCACGGTCACCACCTCTTTATTTTATAAACAGGATCACGTTTTAGAAACGAATAATCTACTGATATTTCGAGTTTTGAACTACCATGTTTTAATAACTGGACCAACTCATCTTGTCTTTTATCATTTAAACAGCTGTCAAAAGTTATAACCGTTCCCAAAAAGCCTCCGGAAACCGATTAAAACTGAAAAGCCAAGCTGAGTTCATGCGATTATTAAAACATGGTTGTGCCAATATCATTAGCCAAAATATAAAGAGCAGAACACAGAAGAAGCAATATAGGCCAACGGAATCAGTTCATTTCTCTAACCAGTTATCACAAAAAACATAGGAAAAAACAGAATATCCCCAATTTCCAGATTGATTAGAACAAAAAAACAACAGTGGCTAAAATGAAAAGTATACACATCTAAAGATGTAAGCAAATAAACCCCACAATGTAAAATAAGGAAACCAAAAAAAAAGTTAGTGGAAATTTTACTTTACCAATGCTCTAGATTCGATCATTCCTGTTTTTGCTGTAGTGGGTTTTCAAGGCGTCTTTCTTTTGAGGCGAGAACAACTGGCCAAACCCAAAAACAGAGACAGGCACGTTCAAAACCGGAGTAATCCTAACATTAGCAGAGTAAGATCTCTCCACTCCTCTAATCTTATGCCTTGGACCTCCATTAAAGCTGCTAGGGCTACTTGAGCTCCTCTCTAAGCTCTGAAACACGATTTTCCCTGAAGAATTCATTCGAGGACTGTCCGCAGACACGCCTGGAATCATGCCGGAATCAGGTGCTCGGTGTGCCGGATTCCGACTAGTTGGATGGTCGGGAAACGGCCTAGGGTTTCTAACTTTTATCCGAGGGTTTGAAACCCTAACTTTAGTTGGATTGTGAGTAGGTTTTTCTAAATCAAGAGAAAGGCGAGGGAGATCTTCGTGATCTGGACCAGAAGAAGAAGATGAGGATGAGAGAGATAGCCTAGAAGAGATCGAGACGGACTCTGATTCGGACTCTCTGAGCAAAGGTAGGCTCAATGACGAATCGTTGGACAAAGATTTAGAGTTTCTATGAAGAAAATGCTTCAAAGACTTAGGGTTTGGGTTTTCCAAAGACAAAGAACTAGTTTTCTGTAAATCCTGCTTAGGGCTTTGAAGTCTTTTTAAGCCAAGAAGCTCTCTCCATCTGCTTGAACATCGTGGAGCCTTCGGAGAAAACACATATGGATCTAAACTCAAAACCTCTACTCTACGTCGAGATTTCATAGCTTCAGTTAAACGGATCTGACCAGGTCTAGTCGGATCCAGATCCGGATCCGGATCTGCAGTCCGATGGACTGTGGCATGCTGAGTTGGCAAGAGCTTTCCGTCCAAGAAAAGCTCATCGGCCGGTAGCATAGTTACCGGATCTTCTAGCCTGAACTCAAAATCTCCTAAATCTGTTTCTTGATCTGGTTTTCCGGTCATTTTAACTGGATTTTCTGGTTCTTTCTCGCCGGAGATCTTCGTTCCGTCGTGACTGAAAGAGATTCTAGGGCTAAGCCAACCGTAAGAAGAGTATGGAGGACAGTTGAGTAAATTCTCCGACGACATTCCGATGTTGTTTAGGCATGCAGAAGCCATCATTTCACATGAAAAAGACAAAAAAAACACTCCGATTACGAATCGGAAATGAATATCGGAGAACAAAAAGAAGCCGAGAAACTGAATGTCGCCGGAATCACGGCCGTAAACAGAGAGAGAGAGAGAGAGAGAGAGAGAGAGAGAATTTTGTTCCCGCTCTTGAGATGTTCTAGGGTTTTGGAAGCGGTAACAAATGGAAGGTATATTAAAGCATTTTCATAACGCGGCCTCTAGGATTATGTGAAGGGAGATAATATTTTCACTCCCTGTAAGATAATGCGCCCAACGTGTAACCTGAATTCTGGGCAGACTTTGACACTCTTTGCATGAAATCACGTTACTAAGGGGCGCATTATCTTATAATGGGGCGACAAAATCATTTACCTTTATGGGAATTAAAAAAAAGACAGCCTTTGTGGCATTAATTGCCACGTCGCATTAGCTTGGTTGTAGCGTGTTAAGCGATTTTCTAACATAAACACTACAATGACAGGTGTTGCACTTTAGAAAGCAGCTCGAAGGTTTGTTGAAATGACAAAATTACCCTTATGCTTTCTGTTCTTATTCGTCACTACAATGTTTTGATAATTGCACAAACTTTCGTTGTCTTTAACTATTTAAACAGCTGTCAAAGGATATTACTCTGCTACTTGGTCCTGTTCGGGTTCACCGACGGCCAAACAGAAAAATACAAGAAAAAGATAAAATCATGATAAAATCAGAAGACGGATGTCGGCTTGAGATCCCGAGATACTTGGTCCTCAACCCTAACCCAACCCGAAATTAAATCGGATTGGTTATTCCCAATCCAACCCGAGGAAATGCAAACCCATTGAGGTTAACCCCAAATCAAGTTGCACCCCTAGTTACGGACTAGGTTTTAAATTTTGGTTTCGGTACCCATTTTGGACCCCACCGAAATCTGAAATTTCGGTGAAATCAGAAATTTAGGGTCGAAATCTCGTAATAATTAAAAAAATTATTTAATTAATTTCGAAACCGAAATTTCGTAACATTTCTTTTTGTTTTTTTTTTAAAAAATTGTCAAAATTTCGGCGGAAATTCTCAATATTCCAAAATTTAGGACCGAAATTCTGAAATTCAGACTGAAATTCCGAAATTTCGGCCGAAATTTAGGATTTTATGAAATTCTGGATTTCAGCAAATTTCGGTTTCGGTCTCCACCAAAATTTTGGATTTCGGCCGAAATTTCAAACCATGGTTAGAGTTCCAAAAGAGCTAACAAAAGCGCATTAAAAAAGAAAAGGCAAGCTAAGTTTGTTTAGTTATCAAAATATAGTAGTGCCAATATTGGTAGTTTTGCCCATTTAAAGTTTTTAGATTATTTATTGTGAAGTGAATGGAATCGGAGAGTGAGATGGACCATCTAAATCCGAACTTAAACGGATAGGATCTAGACACATTACTAAGCATCAATGGCCATATTTCGAGCCCGTGGGACATTCGTTTTAAACAAAATTAGGGACATCATTGGTACTTATGAAGCTGCAAACGTACTTTCCCGGAAGGGCGTCTTTGCTGTCATTTTTCGACCACTGCCCCTTCTTTTGTTTTTTCCTCGCAGATGCAAATTTGACTTTATTCGCCCTGGATTTGACACCTCTAATGCTGACAAATCCTCGAAACTCTCGCCCCCCCCAGCACGTGACTTTAAGGCTCCCCTAACTCTCTACCAGATTTGGTTTAACGTCAGCCCTCCATTTCAATTCATCCAACGCCTCTAATTACCCCCTTTGCAGAATCCCCGCTCCCCCTTTCACATCCTTATCTCGAGCCGTATTACTGGATTTCGGCTCACATGACCGCCAGCTGTCGAACATGGCATCTGATCCTACTCCTGATGCTGACACGTGGCGATGATCTTGACCGGTCGATGGTGAGAAGTACGAGCGACGATCGAGATTTTTTTCGAGAGAGGGACAGATGGTCATAAATTTGCCCAGTTGGAACAGCAAAATTACGAATATTACTCTTCTTATCTGTTTCGATTAGGAGGTGGTTGGATGGATGAAGACATCGTAATTAAAAAAAAAGCTGACGACGTTGCTGAACACGACAGTGTAAATTAGGAAATGACCAAACAACCCTTTAGCTAGGGTTGAAACCCTGGTTGGGTTAAGAAATTACGGGTCTTGAGTTGTGTAGGAGGCTGAAAAACCTCATTTTGGGAACCAGGGTAAATTATTTTGTAATATGTTGATATTATTGTTTTCATTGGGCTGATCATATTTGTAATTTGAAAAAAAAAAAAAAAAGATTTGTTCTTCAATTTATACACTTGATGATATAAATTTAGAGATTATAGTTGTGAAAACTTGCCCGGTTTCTACAATCTTTGAAAATAATCTTTATCTTACACTAGATGATAAAAACCCGACTCAAAATGACTATCCGGAGAAACTATCTTGACTACTGTCGGATTATTAATTTGAAAGCGGTGTAAAATACGTACAATCCATTATCCTATATTCTAAGTAAGAAATCTAAGTTTTGGAAATCTCTCCCTCATCTTGAGATTTTTGAAGCATGGAAATACGGGACAATCTCCTACTATCCCGCTCGACAAAAGAGGGGTGAGAAATCAAAAAACGACTAATGGTCTTCTCCTTCTCTCATTTCCCATCTAGGATTATAAGGAAATCCAAGATTTTAAAATATTAATATCCAAACAGCTGGTAAGGTGAAACTTGAACCGCCCGGGTCAATTTGCTCTTTCGGTATTTTAGCCTTGATATAGGTTTTTTATTAGAGGAAAGTGTTCCTAAGCTATAGCTTAGATAAGCTTATCTAAGCTATAGCTCAAAAACATATGTGGCCCCATATTTTTGGGGATCCAAAGCATTAATTTGGAAGGCCCTTTCATGGATAGGGTGTGTACTAAAAATCAGCCATATAAGATCATCTTAACCCTGCCATTTATTAAGGGGAAAAATAGGTAGAAACATGGACATACAGTGTCTGTCAATTTTCCACTCCACCTTTGATTGTGTTAGGATGATCTTATAGGGCTATTTTTGGTACACATCCTATCCATGAAAGGGCCTTCCAAATGAATGCTTTGGATCCCCAAAAAATATTGGGCCACATGTATTTTTTAGCTATTGCATGGGAACACTTTCCTCTTTTTATTAAGCATGACAACAAAAAAAAGTGTAATGGCGTTCTTTAACTATGGGTATTTCAGTAATTTAAAGGTATGCGATTAAGGAAGAACGGATATCCGTTGGAAGTGGAGTAGGGGGAGAGGAAAGGAAGATCTGTTGGATAACTGCCAGCCGTACGATGTCGATGTGACAGGACGGCATGCTTGATACGATGTCCCCCGATTTCCCGTCTATGTGATATTTTTTAGTTTTCAGAGACCGAGGGGTATTTTTAATTTTTTTTTTTTTTGGGAAACAATATATTCGCGCTCTTTTCTTCCTGGGCCACCCCCGTCTAGTGTAAAGTAGACGAGTATTTTATTTAATAGATGGTGGCCCAGGGAAGAAAAGGAACGAATATATCACTTAGTAAGAAAAATGTAGTGGGGCCCATATACTTGGTTGATCTCAGCCATTCATTTGTTTTGCCCTACAAATTATTGCTATAAAATGATCCTATCCCTCCAATTTGTGGAGATTTAAAATGGTCATCACAGTGTTGGGAAATACCATCATAGAGGGTTAGGATCAATATAGGCAGAGGTTCTTATTCAGGGACAATACGGTCACATTTTCGATGTTAGGGTTACCTGATCAGTGTAGATTTTGAGTCATAGATGATCTAAATGAAAGCCGACAAATTAACGGATGAGATCAATCTAAAGGTGAGACCCCACTATACCTAGTGGGCACACACTACGGAAACATTCCTCCTTCCTCATCTGCTGCTTGAATCCAAATCACCACACTGTTTATGTTCTACTTGAATCCAAATCACCACACTGTGTAGACACCCCATTTTGTTTTGTTTTAATCAACAAATAAATTAGTGTGTTAAATCCATGTGAGAACCCCCTCTATCATTGATTTATATGTTTTAGGTCATTAATATCTTGATCTGACTTTACGGATCATCAATCGGGACAAAATAAGCTAGGGTCACTTCATAGCCCGTACCCTGATTCCATTCCGAGACCCGATTTCCGTAAATCGTTAGATCAATGGCAGATCTTGACCTGGGTCTAACCATCCAAAACCACCTAACCTCTCCTCTCATCCTAACCATCCAAACCTCACCTAACCTCACCTAACCTCTCCTCTCATCCTAACCATCCAAACCTCACCTAACCTCACCTAACCTCACCTAACCTTACCTAACCCCACCTAACCTTACCTAACCTCATCCTCTCATCCTAACCATCCAAAACCACCTAACCTCACCTAACCTCCTATCCCATTCTCCTATAAATACCCTCTCATCCCACCATCCAAGAGAAGAAGAAAAAGAACCCCTCTCTTAGAAAATTGATCCCTCTCCCTCATCTCTTCAAGGGTTCGGCCATCCTTGCCGGATCGGGTGATTTTATACGTTGGGTGATATATATCAAAAGCAGTCATTATCAAGCAAGGAATCATCTTCAAGGAATTAACATCAAAGAAAAATCAAACACAAAGTGGGTTTCCAAAGAGGTAGGCATTTATTTCAATTCTATGTAGGGTCTGTTTTCATGCATATCTTTTACTTTAAAAGAAAAACCATGTTAGGAAGCATGTAGGGTCTGTTTTCCCCCTGGTTAGCCTCTGGTTAGACCCTGGTTGCACCCAGGTTCGCTGCTGGTTGCACCCAGGTTCGATGCTGGTTGCACCCTGGTTCCCTACTGATTCGCACCCTGGTTCCCTGCTGGTTGCACCCTGGTTCCCTACTGGTTCGCACCCTGGTTCCCTACTGGTTCGCACCCTGCTTCCCTGCTGGTTGCACCCTGGTTCCCTACTGGTTCGCACGCTGGTTCGATATTGGTTCGCACCCTGGTTCGATATTGGTTCGCACCCTGGTTCCCTGCTGGTTCGCACTCTGGTTAGACCCTGGTTGCACCCAGGTTCGCTGCTGGTTGCACCCAGGTTCCCTGCTGGTTGCACCCTGGTTTCCCTGCTGGTTCGCACCCTGGTTCCCTGCTGGTTCGCACCCTGGTGCACCCTGGTCCGCACCCTGGTTTGTACCCTGCTTCCTCCTAGTTAGACCATGGCTAGTCTCGGGTTTGCTTCTAACTTAGACCCGACTCACTTGACCCTAACCATTAACCCAATCCAACCAAGTCATATCCCAACACAATCCGAGTCGCATGTCTGAATCCATTTGGCCGAATCTCATAAGCCCGCCCACTTTGAATTCCGAAAATTCAAACCCTTGATGATTCCAATATGCTCAATTCTTTGATGCAAATTCCCAATTCCAAAATCCCATTGCTATATCAATGTTTTTGAATCTCAAGTCCAATGCTCAAATACAAACCCGATTCCTGATCCAAATACCAAACCTGTTTTCCAAAATCCAAGCAACCTCCCCAGCGGAACTACGTGTGGCTTGATCCCCATCGCGGGGTACGTAGGCAATTTGGCACTCCCAAGTTCAGTCGCACCTTTCTCTATCTTTCTCATTCCCTCACACTATTTCATCATCTCTTCCATCCCTTTTTTCACTAACCTCAAGAACTGAAATCGATTCACCTCGTGTCTCTCGGAACCGTTGGATTACGGTTTCCATCGTAAGGACCCTTAGAGCCCAATTTAGGAACACCGGTGTCGTGTCGTGTCCTAAGTTTTAGGGAGTCTTAGGTTTTAGGGAGTCCTAGAGTTAGGAGTCCAGCCTCATCACGGACGTTTGCTATGTATAGCAACCGTGCCATAGGTTTAGTTACACTAGTCACCCGATCTTTTCTATAGGACAAGCCTAGTAAACTAGGATGTAGGCTAACCTGCATTAGTCTAAGGGACAACTTGCATTTAGATAAGAATCATATAGCATCTTCGATGAAATCCTAAGATAATAAAATCCTCAACTTGAATTAAATAACTTCTCTTAAAACTGTTGAAACAGTCAATCCCGTCTAGGTCGGTGTCTTAGTTGAGTTAGGCATATGTAACTTAGCTTAGGTGCACCGAACTACGTCGACTCTGATCCCAGTGAGGCTTGGGTACGTAGGCAGCTTGGATGTCTGACGGCATACCACCCGCGAGTCGGCACCACAACAAATTGTGGTGTTTTATATATTAATTTTCTTGTAAATGCTTAATTAAATCACTTAGGATTTTCCATGAAATTAGAATTCTAGGAGAACTTTCACTTAGATTGAATCCAGACAAATTAATAAATCAAGATACACATCTAGGATTCACATTGAAATTAGATTCTAGGATGCATGTCACTTAGTTCGCACATTAACATAGAGTTGAATGAGCCATTTAAAATAAATTTAAAAGAGTTAGCTTTTGGAATCGAAGACCGATTATCGGGCAAGAATGGTGCATGTGGCGGATAACTCCCCATACCTTCCATTCTCGTAACCAGGTAGCGAGTCTAGATTTCTGGTTAATTACGGGTCCTAGATCCCACATCTAGGTGGCGACTCTGTCAGTCTCTTTCGTGTGGAATTCGGATTGCCTTAGTGATCCCAAGTTCACAGGAAAGATTAATTCAAATCAACATTAAAATGCACACGCCAATCGCGTGGATACGAGAGACCAAAAGAGAGAGCGCGTGGCGGCTCGCGCCCCGCCCCTCTCGCGGGATCCGGGTACCACAGTCTGGCGACTCTGCTGGGGACCACCTAACTTCATTAAAATTTCAAAAGATAATTCATTTGAATTTAATTTAACTGGCTCATAAAAACTCTATACTTGTTAGATTAGTTTGTCTTGTTTTATTTTCTCATCACATTTTACTCGAACTTAACCTAACAAAACCTGAGGGCATCATAGATTGCGCAAACATATTGCACACACTTACATCACTTGCATCTAAACTCTTGCATCTCACGTGCACACACGTCCTATTTTAGGAACCCGGAGTGTTATCTAGCATGGTTGACTGGGATTTCATCACCTGGTGCCTCTGTGCTAGAGAAGCATTCCACCCTTAGCCTAGTACCTTTATGGTACGTAAACGGATCTCTTGTTCACGTACTGATACGCCGGACACTGGTACAGTATATCGAACAGGGATTCGCGCTAAGGGAACTCTTGGCCTTACCCCTAGATTAACCCACACATGCATGTAGTATACGAACACATGTGCATCATGTGTGTGAGCCTAGTTTAGGATATCCTACCCATTGGTGTCTAGATTAGGCCGTGGTCCATCTTCCAATGGTCACGATCGGTCCTTAGATACACGAACAAAGTCATGAGTCGAGATTCTCTCTCCACTCCGATAGATTAGGATTAGGGTTGATGCCTTCAGGTAACACTGATAAAATGTGAAAAAAAAAAAAAAAAAATTTCCCTTTGGGTTAGGATATAAATCCCATAATTTTCAAAGATCTCATAGGATTAGTCATTCATGATCTATCCGTTGAAAGCAATCTTATGCTATCTCATCTAATCTTTTGATCGTGCGTCTTTCGTTCTTCTGTCATACGATTCGATCGTATCTTCATGCCATCCCCTAACTGGCAGATGCAGAATCTCACAATCTTTCGATTATGCGTTCTCATGATCTGATCATGCCTGGTCCAGATAATCCAATCTTGCTTGTACCCCTGGTCTGTTCCTCCTCTAGGGGCTACCTTTTTCAAGATTATTTTGCTAAGTCCTTCAGAGTTCACTCTCAGAATCATTGAGCTAGGGGCATTTCCCTATGCGAATCAGTCATCATTGTCCAAAATTGAAAGTATCAGCCATGATGATGTTCAGAACGAACCAGCCTTCGCCGAGCCTTCAACGCCAAACAGTTGCAGCAGTTAAAGTTTTAGTCACTTACTATTTTATGTTGAGTCAGTCATCATGGTCAGTATAATTGTTGAGTCCGGTCTTACAGTTAAAGGTCAATGCCTAGTCCAGGCAAGTTATCTTCTGTTTCTCTTTCTTATTTAGAGTTGTGAATCGTGAGCATGTTCAGGATAGGTCGTCTGATGTAATAGCTTTTCTTTAAATAAAATTTCAGTCAGTTCCAAAAAGTTCACTTGTGTCTGTTCTTAAGTGTGCTTCTGATCTTAAAATAAGACTCCCTCCTCAAATGAGAACAAAATTGACGAAACTCCACTTGAGTCACAACGATTACTTGAACAAGAGGAGGAGCGCCAATCTCAGCCTTTCAAAGATGAAATTGAAGTGGTAAACACTGGCACTGAAACCTTGATCCAATAAATGCCGATTGAAAATACATTACCCTCTGAAGAGTGTGAAGAATTGGTAAACCCGTTTTGAGGATAAAAAGATGGTCCCGTAAGCGTTACCATTAATGTCAAGAGAAAGACCCAGATAGAAGGTTCAAGAAAGAATGAAGTGAATATCATATGCTATGCAAGGGGCATAGAGTGGAAATAACTTTCATATTTCCAATCAATGACCTTGGTTCTCAAATTCATAACATGAAGCCAACAAATTCAAGATAAGAAGTTCAAGAGCAAGTATTGAAAAGTGGTCATCAGATATCAAGAGTTACAAATCCATAGATGGAGGATGTCAAGGAACAAGTTTCGCTCTATGAAAGCCGAAAGCACGCATTAGAATCTTGAAAGAAGAAAATCCATTATCTTACCTGGAAATGCCGTCAAACTCCGTGAAAAAAAAAAAAAAAGAGAAAAAAAAGAAATAAATAATCAGTACCAGACAGACTCTAGTAACCTAGATCGATTCCCAATCTGAACATCGAAAGGCCTCCTTTGGCCGATTAAATCCCAAAATCAAAACCCAATGTCAAAAGAATACCGATTTGCAAACCCTTCGAGCCTAAATCAAATTTTCTTGAAAACCCATCAAACTTGGGGCATTCCCCCGAACTACGCGAGACCTGATCCCTATACTGGGGTACGTAGGCAACTCGGTTGAACCGAGTTCGGTCGATTCAAAAAGGAAAAGAAATTCAATCCTTTCAAAAAAAAAAAAGAGAGGGACGAGTTCCAAAAGAAGAGAAGTTAATTGTTCCAGAAAGAAAAGAAAAAAGGAAAAAAAAATCAAACAATTTATCTTCAAACTAGGGGCATTCGCCCTGAACTACACACGACCTGATTCCTACCTTGGGATATGTAGACGACCTGTTCACAGGTTCGGTCGAAATCTTTGTTGAGCCTTAAGCCATTCTTTGAAAAGCCCTATCCTACCTATAAAAGTCCTTCTGGTGTTCAGAACTAATGAGCTAGGTCCTGAGATACAATAAAAAAATGAAATGATGATGAATAAGAAAAATAACGGAGTTTGAAGATCTGCTAGACTGAAAACCTGAAAGGGCGGTCTAGGCAAAATTTAAGATCATTCCCCTGCTAAGTTGAAAACCCGAAAGGGCGGCTTAGGCAAAAGCTAAGGGGATAGCCTGCTGGATCGAAAACCTAGAAAGGTGGTTCAGGCAAAAGTTAAGGCTAGCGCGGTCCGCCAAGTTAAAAACCCTGAAGAGATGACTTGGTCACGGTAAGAGAATCAGTATAAGAAGGCAACAGCCGGTATCAAGACTGAAGATCAACTGAAGTTCAAGCAAATTCAAGTGATATCCTCAAAACTGGGGGCATTGAAGCTAAGCAATCTTAGGGGTCGTAATTAAATTCTTGAGGCATTACTGTTTCGAGGAAGAAGTCCAGTGTTTACGATTTCAAAAAAAAAAAAAAAATAAAAAAAATTCCTTGAAATGATAGATTTACCAAATAAAACGTTAACTAAGTCAGAAGCATCACTGTGTTTGTCAGTATAGTCAGTCAATCTTTGTTATTCTAAGTTCACTCCTTCAGGGCTGCTCAATCCTTTGAGTAGTGCCTTTCATCTAAGTTTTCTCTTTAGAAAGAGTCAATCGTCGTTCCTATGTCCAAATGATGTAACTGTCTTGGTGAAAGAGGCCCGGCCTAGGCAGCTCCCTGCAATTATACCTGAAAGGGTTCGAGAATCTAGTCAAACAGCTACATTTCAAAGAAGATCAACTCAGAAGAGTTCAGAAGTAGAAACATCAGAAAGCCCAGCTTCCGTAAAAAGATCATACCCCAGGAAGGCACCTTAAGCTTGGAAGAGCCCCAGATGCAATGGTGGTTGAGCCAATTTCTCAGAAAGACGAACCATTAAAATTCGGAATCTCCTTCCAGTTTGTTAAATACTATCCTGGTCAAGAAATGTTTATCTAAACACCTGTCAAGAGGCAAATCCCACTTTTCCATGATTATATCCGAGAGAGCCATTGTTCTAAATTACCAATCTCAAATGTCTTGTTCAAGGTTTCAGTTATCAAAATCCCCAGAAGACAAGACCAACAGTCTCATTGAGAAAAATCTTGTTGAAGTTTCATAAAAGTGTTCCTAATCCATCCTTGTTACTAATGGTTCTTCGTTCATAAGGTTGGTCGTCTCATCATTCGTCAAAGTCTTGGTTTCCACTGTCTTTACTGGGCGCGATCTATAATGTCCCCGATTTCATTGAGTTCAAAAAAAAAAAAAAAAAAAAATCCAAAATTCATCAAATCCAATTCTACGTCAAATTCAAATTCATGAAAATCTCTAAATTCTTCGAGCCCGTTTGTGAACGGGGCCGCCTCATTTCTCGAGTCCATTTGTGAATGGTCTCGTCTTCTTCTTGAACCCGTTTGTGAACGGTGTCTCATTTTTTGAGTCCATTTGTGAATGGTCTCATGTCCTCCTTGAGCCCGTTTGTGAATGGTGCCTCATTTCTCTAGTCCATTGGTGAATGGTCTCGTCTTCTCCTTGAACCCGTTTGTGAACGGTGTCTCATTTTCTGAGTCCATTTGTGAATGGTCTCATGTCCTCTTTGAGCCCTCTTGTGAAAGGTGCCTCATTTCTCGAGTCCATTTGTGAATGGTCTCGTCTTCCCCTTGAGCCCGTTTGCGGACGGTACCTCATTTCTCAAAAATAAAAAAAATTCATCAAATCCAATCCCCGATTCAAACAAATCCAATCTTACGTCAAATTCAAGTTCATGAAAAATCTCATGTCCTCTTTGAGCCCTTTTGTGAAAGGTGCATCATTTCTCGAGTCCATTTGTGAATGGTCTCGTCTTCTCCTTGAACCCGTTTGTGAACAGGTTTCTCATTCTCTGAGTCCATTTGTGAATGGTCTCATGTCCTCTTTGAGCCCTCTTGTGAAAGGTGCCTCATTTCTCGAGTCCATTTGTGAATGGTCTCGTCTTCTCCTTGAACCCGTTTGTGAACGGTGCCTCATTTCTCGAATCCATTTGTGAATGGTCTCGTCTTCTCCTTGAGCCCGTTTGTGAACGGGGCCGCCTCATTTCTCGAGTCCATTTGTGAATGGTCTCGTCTTCTCCTTGAGCCCGTTTGTGAATGGTGCCCCATTTCTCGAGTCCATTTGTGAATGGTCTTGTCTTATCCTTGAGTCCGTTTGTGAATGGTGCCTCTTTTCTCGAATCCATTTGTGAATGGTATCGTCCTCCTTGAGCCCGTTTGTGAACGGTGCCTCATTTCTCGAGTCCATTTGTGAATGGTCTTGTCTTCTCCTTGAGCCCGTTTGTGAACGGTGCCTCATTTCTCGAGTCCATTTGTGAATGGTCTTGTCTTCTCCTTGAGCCCGTTTGTGAACGGTGCCTCATTTCTCGAGTCCATCTGTGAATGGTTTTCTATCCTCCTTGAGGCCGTTTGTGAACGGTGCCTCATTATCCAAGTCCATTTGGGAATGCTTCTTATCCTCGTTGAACCCGCTTGTGAGCGGCGTCTCATCTCCTTCTAAAAACTGTTTGAGAGCGATCTTTGTCCTTTCCCTTCAGAATCCATTCGAAAATGATATCTCATTCTCTAATTGCCCGTTTGTGAACGGCGCCGCATCGAGTTTTTTTTATTATTCAAGTTCTAGGGTTTCATCTAAGGTTTTGCATTATGTTAAGGTGCGTTGTGTCTAGAGAGTCCTTTGTCGATTAAAGCTACGCAAAATGGTTCTGTCATTTTTAACTTTGGTATTCAATGACTACGTCATCTCTACCAAAGAGGGGCATCTGTAGACACCCCATTTTGTTTTGTTTTAATCAACAAATAAATTAGTGTGTTAAATCCATGTGAGAACCCCCTCTATCATTGATTTATATGTTTTAGGTCATTAATATCTTGATCTGACTTTACGGATCATCAATCGGGACAAAATAAGCTAGGGTCACTTCATAGCCCGTACCCTGATTCCATTCCGAGACCCGATTTCCGTAAATCGTTAGATCAATGGCAGATCTTGACCTGGGTCTAACCATCCAAAACCACCTAACCTCTCCTCTCATCCTAACCATCCAAACCTCACCTAACCTCACCTAACCTCTCCTCTCATCCTAACCATCCAAACCTCACCTAACCTCACCTAACCTCACCTAACCTTACCTAACCCCACCTAACCTTACCTAACCTCATCCTCTCATCCTAACCATCCAAAACCACCTAACCTCACCTAACCTCCTATCCCATTCTCCTATAAATACCCTCTCATCCCACCATCCAAGAGAAGAAGAAAAAGAACCCCTCTCTTAGAAAATTGATCCCTCTCCCTCATCTCTTCAAGGGTTCGGCCATCCTTGCCGGATCGGGTGATTTTATACGTTGGGTGATATATATCAAAAGCAGTCATTATCAAGCAAGGAATCATCTTCAAGGAATTAACATCAAAGAAAAATCAAACACAAAGTGGGTTTCCAAAGAGGTAGGCATTTATTTCAATTCTATGTAGGGTCTGTTTTCATGCATATCTTTTACTTTAAAAGAAAAACCATGTTAGGAAGCATGTAGGGTCTGTTTTCCCCCTGGTTAGCCTCTGGTTAGACCCTGGTTGCACCCAGGTTCGCTGCTGGTTGCACCCAGGTTCGATGCTGGTTGCACCCTGGTTCCCTACTGATTCGCACCCTGGTTCCCTGCTGGTTGCACCCTGGTTCCCTACTGGTTCGCACCCTGGTTCCCTACTGGTTCGCACCCTGCTTCCCTGCTGGTTGCACCCTGGTTCCCTACTGGTTCGCACGCTGGTTCGATATTGGTTCGCACCCTGGTTCGATATTGGTTCGCACCCTGGTTCCCTGCTGGTTCGCACTCTGGTTAGACCCTGGTTGCACCCAGGTTCGCTGCTGGTTGCACCCAGGTTCCCTGCTGGTTGCACCCTGGTTTCCCTGCTGGTTCGCACCCTGGTTCCCTGCTGGTTCGCACCCTGGTGCACCCTGGTCCGCACCCTGGTTTGTACCCTGCTTCCTCCTAGTTAGACCATGGCTAGTCTCGGGTTTGCTTCTAACTTAGACCCGACTCACTTGACCCTAACCATTAACCCAATCCAACCAAGTCATATCCCAACACAATCCGAGTCGCATGTCTGAATCCATTTGGCCGAATCTCATAAGCCCGCCCACTTTGAATTCCGAAAATTCAAACCCTTGATGATTCCAATATGCTCAATTCTTTGATGCAAATTCCCAATTCCAAAATCCCATTGCTATATCAATGTTTTTGAATCTCAAGTCCAATGCTCAAATACAAACCCGATTCCTGATCCAAATACCAAACCTGTTTTCCAAAATCCAAGCAACCTCCCCAGCGGAACTACGTGTGGCTTGATCCCCATCGCGGGGTACGTAGGCAATTTGGCACTCCCAAGTTCAGTCGCACCTTTCTCTATCTTTCTCATTCCCTCACACTATTTCATCATCTCTTCCATCCCTTTTTTCACTAACCTCAAGAACTGAAATCGATTCACCTCGTGTCTCTCGGAACCGTTGGATTACGGTTTCCATCGTAAGGACCCTTAGAGCCCAATTTAGGAACACCGGTGTCGTGTCGTGTCCTAAGTTTTAGGGAGTCTTAGGTTTTAGGGAGTCCTAGAGTTAGGAGTCCAGCCTCATCACGGACGTTTGCTATGTATAGCAACCGTGCCATAGGTTTAGTTACACTAGTCACCCGATCTTTTCTATAGGACAAGCCTAGTAAACTAGGATGTAGGCTAACCTGCATTAGTCTAAGGGACAACTTGCATTTAGATAAGAATCATATAGCATCTTCGATGAAATCCTAAGATAATAAAATCCTCAACTTGAATTAAATAACTTCTCTTAAAACTGTTGAAACAGTCAATCCCGTCTAGGTCGGTGTCTTAGTTGAGTTAGGCATATGTAACTTAGCTTAGGTGCACCGAACTACGTCGACTCTGATCCCAGTGAGGCTTGGGTACGTAGGCAGCTTGGATGTCTGACGGCATACCACCCGCGAGTCGGCACCACAACAAATTGTGGTGTTTTATATATTAATTTTCTTGTAAATGCTTAATTAAATCACTTAGGATTTTCCATGAAATTAGAATTCTAGGAGAACTTTCACTTAGATTGAATCCAGACAAATTAATAAATCAAGATACACATCTAGGATTCACATTGAAATTAGATTCTAGGATGCATGTCACTTAGTTCGCACATTAACATAGAGTTGAATGAGCCATTTAAAATAAATTTAAAAGAGTTAGCTTTTGGAATCGAAGACCGATTATCGGGCAAGAATGGTGCATGTGGCGGATAACTCCCCATACCTTCCATTCTCGTAACCAGGTAGCGAGTCTAGATTTCTGGTTAATTACGGGTCCTAGATCCCACATCTAGGTGGCGACTCTGTCAGTCTCTTTCGTGTGGAATTCGGATTGCCTTAGTGATCCCAAGTTCACAGGAAAGATTAATTCAAATCAACATTAAAATGCACACGCCAATCGCGTGGATACGAGAGACCAAAAGAGAGAGCGCGTGGCGGCTCGCGCCCCGCCCCTCTCGCGGGATCCGGGTACCACACACTGTTTATGTTCTACTTGAATCCAAATCATGCAATGCTTCAGTAGGGGCCGACCTCATTATAGTACAGTGTGACATGCCCACTACAGTATAGTGGGTCCTAGCTTTTGATTATCTGAACCGTTCATTTGATAGGCAATTGCTTTGGATATATCCTATAGTACCCGAGCAAAGAGGACAATCATGCAATCCAAATTTCAAGTACTATGTATTTTTTAGCTGTTGAATTGACATAAATGAAGGGAAATATGAAGGACAATATCCTCCATTGACTCCCTCTAATCGCATCTAGGATGCTCCATCGGATTTTGTGCCTACATTTCGGTCAGGATCTGAAATGATTTTGGATCTTAGGATAATGTCCAATAGACACAGTCGGATCCAACTGTCAAGCCCAACTACTGTTCATTAACTTTCCTATCTTTTGGATCCATTAGACTGTCTGCAGGGTCCGTTGACACCCCTAGATACTCCTCTAGTCGTTTCTTCAGATCTTTGATTAGAAAATTTAGAGGACTCGTGTGTTGTGGAAAAAACAAAGGGTATGGGGTGCGTATATCAATTTCCTAATAATTATAGAGAATTTGGCTTTGTTTGGATGCCAAAATTCAGAACGCTGTCGGGAGTATTTAGGGACATTGTGGCGCCACGTGAGTGAATTGCTTCACTTGTGCCACCTAAGCAAAATCCTTCACTTGGTTGCCAAGTAAATGACGGGTAAAGTGGCAAAAGTGGCAGGATGTCGGGGTGGTGGTCGTGTGATGTTCATTAAAATCAATCTCCCTCTCTCTCTCTCTCTCTCATTTGATAGGCATTTGGGTAACACATTATTGTCCCCTCCTTGTAACACCAAGCCAAAATCCATAAGAAGTAAAATTTTGCTTGAAATATCTTATAGATTATGCTTTTTATCTCTTTCTCTTTCTTCACTCTCTTTCTCTTCTCCATCCATATTAGTAATGGCACCCCTACTCATTCCCCAACTCTTCGGGGCCGTTTTGATCCGCAGATTTTAAAATCCAGGTTTTAGTTTGAAAATAGTGTAAAAGAGGGTTCATGAAGTGTTTCTTGGATTTTAAGCAAGAAATCCCGATTTTAGTTTGAAAACAGTGTAAAAGAGGGTTCATGAAGTGTTTCTTGGATTTTAAGCAAGAAATCCAGGTTTTAGAAATCTCTCGCCCATCATGAGATTTCTAAAACCTAGAAACATGTGACGAACTTCTGCTCTCTTGATCGGAAAGAATGGCGAGAAACCAGAGAACCACGGCTGTTCTCTTTCTTCTCTCGTCTCCCATCTATAATTTTGAGAAAATACAAGATTCTAAAATCCGTGTATCTAAACGGCCCCTTCTAGTCTATTCTGTGCAACCAAACACTACTTACCACTATTCTCCTTGTTGGCTAGGATTTTATAATGTAAACCTAGAAATTCCATCTGTTGGGTGTTGGGCCCTAATTGATATTAAACATGGGTATTTTGGTAAATTCACATTATAAAATCATAGATATTCATTAAAAACCTTACAAAAATTGACAGCCCTGTTGGAAATTGAATAAATGATATGGGAAACAACTTGGGAAGGAGTACAGAACCGAACAAATACCCTTTTCACATGTTAGCAATTTAATTCATATTTTTTGGCCTTTCTCCCTTAAAATGACAAAACTACGCCTCCTGTACCATGTAGCATGGAGGGATATGATTGGTTCGATTCCACTCTCGGTTTCCGTAGCAGCCCTCTTGGATATTCATAGTGTTTGCATGCAATTAGCTCATTTGGAGGGCATTTTAGTCATTGCATCTTAATTAACCTTATACACAAAGACTGATCAATGGTGAGGACATCTCCTATGTAATTAGGGCTGATTTCAGCTGACAACACCCTATTTTGTTTAAATTGGGAAGTTCAAGTAATCCCTATCTCATTGCCTGAATTTAAGGGAAAAAGTGTCATTTCATGAGGATAAATCTGAGCCATTATATCTGAGATGATCGACCACTGAGATTTATCAAAAAATTTTAAGGGATTTGCTAGGGACCATCGTGGGTGGGCTGTCGCATGTGAGAGCAGCCACAAAGGTTCAAAATTTGTCTTATTAATTTAATTCATATGAGGTGGCTGCTCTCACATGCAACAGCCCAGCCGCCAAATGCCTTCTGCAATGGTCCCTAGCAAATCCCAAATTTTAAATAGAATGTGAAGAGACAAGTTGAAATAATAAACTATTTCAAGCCTTTTTACATTTTAAAGATAATATTTTGAAAATATATCTTGTTTTATATAAAAACCACCTACTTTAGGAAGCAAACAATTTGATGATTTTACCATGCATGCAGACTTGGTGGGCCTATCTACATGATTGGATCATTAGCTCTTTTGGGGGACTCTTTGAATTGATTTGGCTTCTGATCGATCCCAAAATAGGCTTGGTGGGTCTATCAAAATCCTAATTTTGGTGCTGATGTGACCTTGAACATCCGAATGATGTGTGACCCCTTAGGTTCAAGTGTTCAACACATTCCATTGCTACCTTTCAACTAGGGGTGCAACTCTGGTCGCGTTGAGGCCAACCCTAACCCAACGCGAGATAGCATTCCTCAAGCCTAACCCGACCCAACTGGAGCCTAAGGGTGAGGATGCTCAACCCTAACCCGATCTGCCTCCAAAGCAGGTTGGGTCGGGTTCGGGTTGAGTTGAGTTGGGTTTGGGTTGAATCGGGTTCATCTAGGGCAGACAGTAAAATACAAGAAAAAAACATAATCCTAAGAAAATAATGAAAAAAATTAGAGGACAGAGGTCGGGTTCGGGTTGGGTCACGTTGCGAAGCCCTCAACCCTAACAGAACCTGAAATTAAATCAGGTTGGCTTTTCCCAACCCTAACCCAACCCAAGCGAAAATTGTCGAACCCGTCAGGTTCAGGTTGAGCCCGACCCGAGTTGTACCCCTACTTTTAACAGCTTGAAATGGTGGATCCCACAATCAAAATTACTTTGGCCTCGAATTTCTTTATTCTTACATCCAAGAATCACTTTTTCTATTTTTTGGAACAATAATTATGTTCTCCGATCATAAAAACTGATTCTAGAGTATCAATTTGTGAGATTTATATGTGTAAATCAATAAGGTGCGACTTATGAAATAGATGGACGGGGTAAATCCAAAGTTGAGCCCTATGTGGCACAGTCGATGCCCTACATTGTATTAAAAGGATGTGTCGTCCAATTTAAAGCACAAAATTTTTAGGAACCACCCTAAAACTTCCCGATCTTGACGAACAATGAATTAATCTTCTCTTGTCTAGTGCAACAAGTACCTCACATGCTTATCTACTCATCAAACAATACTCCATCTTCTTGGCTCTCCCCTTTTATGGGGTCTCCTTTAGATAGGTAACATCCACACATTTTGTCAGCTACTCTTTTTGCCTTTGTATATAGGTTCCTTTTGCCTCCAAGTTCTCTAAAGGCATACTATTGAAAAGATGGAGCATCTAATCAATCAAGAATCTCAAGCCATATCATTTTATCATTAGACCAAATAAGGATATTGAACATTTACTGTCCTCTATATGAAAATTTTCTTTTTAGTTGTATAGAATGAAACAATAGCAATTTCCTTAAAATATGGTGAGAACAATGATAAATTACACCAACCACAGCTATAACAAAGAAACGACATGAACCAACATGAATACTCTTGGTATAAGTTAGGCATTGCAGAACTGAATCTGTAGAGCAATTGTTTCCAAGATTTGTCAGACCAATACCCTATAGAACACCAAACTGATCCCTTTATGAAGGGTAAAACACAAAAAACCCAAAGGAAATAAGGAAACCAAACAAAATGTCCTGACACGAAAAGAAACCAAATCCAAACTAAATAACAAGAAACATACAAAACTCAATCAATGGAAAGGATCATCACTAGCTTTCTGCCATTAGAGCCGAGATGTGTCTCAAGATCTTTAAATGTTAGGTTTTTGAAAACCCAATTGATACAAACAGTAAGCATGATCAAGAACCCTAACCGTTTCTTTTACTTTTGAAAAAACCCAAATGATGCAGATCACCAAAATTGTGTTCCCCAAACGCACATGGAGAGAGGAGTTACAATTATGCAGAGAGTGGATCACTTAGAATCATAGCCTTAGAAAAATTGTTTGAAGGGAGTCACACTGTCATACCAAGGAAAGTGAGAGGGATAAGGAGTTGCAAAGGGTGCTAGACTTGGAGAGAAATCTTGTCTTGAGAGGAGAAAGGGCAAGAGTTCTTTCATTTCTTGAAGTAACAAAAAGTCGCTCGGAACATAGCTGGCTAAGAAATAATTTTGAAACTACTTATGGATCTACATAATGGTTAATGGAATGCAACTTCTTTTGTTGTTTCATTTTCCAGAGTGAAAAAAAAAAAAAAAAACTCAGCAAGCCACTTAGAAAGAGAAGTAAAATTATGAGGCTTACCCTTTGGACTTCCATTTTTGATATCACTTGTTTAGAACAAAGAACAAATCAAGAAGCAACACCCACTAAACACAAATAACCAAAAGGAGGGAGAGAGAGAGAGAGTTTTCTTTTGAATTAATAAATTCAAAGAATAACACAACTGCCTCACGTTACGCACGACTTCTCTCATAATAACGTTTTCACTATTTCTATCTCGAGAACTTATATGATGCCCGACCGTGAGATTATAAAGGACGGAGAGAGAAAACCATCTCTCCCTTGATTTTTAATCCAAGAGAAGGCCATTTTTCTAACTTTTCCTTAGTTCAAAAACCAAGGCAGCAGGTTTTGTCTCTATCCACCCTTTACATTCTCACGGTCGGGCATCATATAATTTCTTATCTTTTGAATTTCATACTGTACATTAATCTCTTATACTTTGTTAAAGTTCACAAGAAGACAAAACCTACACCTAATAGGACTCCAACACCTACTAGAACTCAAATTCCACCACAACTGTAACTGGACTACTATAACTCCTAAACAACCTCAAAACAGACCACCTAGGTGATTCTAAAATCCTAGCTAAGACCACAAAACACACGGTTTCCTTTTTCATTAACTTCTAGAAATCAACCAATGCTAGTTTAACTAGGACACGAATTCACGCTGGTTCCGCACTTGCCCATATGGGCCTGCACCGGCCAGTCCACTCCGGCACCGTGTATAGAGTTGATGATGACTCTCAAGAAGAAATGGTGAAAAAGTAGGGAAAAATAAATGGCATTTTGAGTGGAGTTTTTTCTTTCCTTGGTTTTCAATCTTTTCTTGCCCCCTTCTCAAATAGCTCTCATCACTGGGTAAGCTAATATTACATGGAAAATAAAATTCATGGTTGCCAAATATAGCCCAAGTCTTACATTGAAATACTTTTCTTGAGCTCATGTCGTGATAGCAAAATCTCATTTTTTTGTCAGTATTTAAACAAAAAACTCCTGGTGAATATGCATTTACCGGGGACAAAGGAGATTGTAAGGCTCGTTTGGATAGCATCATCTAAAAATTCTAGATTTCTTCAAAATTAATGATTGAAGAAAGCTAGGATATAAAAATCTGAATTTCAATATATGCTGTTTGCATAACATCCTATAATTTTCAAGGATTCAATATTATACTGTTATTGGGATAGAGATTTTTAAAATCAGGATTCTTAGCTTAAAATCCAAGGTGATATATTGTACAATCTAGGGCTGCAACAGGGTCGGGTTGGGCCGGGGTTTTCAAAACCCTAAGCCCAACCGTGGATCACATTATCTTGGCCCTTACCCCGTCTTGACCCTGAGTCAGGGCCAAAAGACCTGAACCCAATGCCTGCACTGCAGGGCTCAGCGTGGCCTTGGCCGGCCCTGATTGGGCCGAGCTAGCCCTGATTGACCCTAGTGCAAATACATTGCTGTCCATAATATAAAATTGAAATTTTATAAGGTGTGTGGCTGTACAGTCCACTATTTTTCAATAGTACCGTACAACCCACTTCATAGGATGGTCCAAACCGTTAATTTGTTAGGCCATGAGATAAATAGGTTGTGTCCCAAAATTCATTTCCATAAGATTATCCTAGCCATCCGATCTATAGAACGGACGGTTAGGATCATACTATGAAGTGGGCTTACAGTGCATTTTTCAAAAAACACTGGACTATATGGCCACACGCCATATAAAATCTCTATAAAAGCACTGGTTTATAGACTCGTTTACTACCTGGGTTTTTATAGTGTAAGGAGTCCGGACCTAATGTCACTTTTTTTTTCAAAAAAACATAAAAATGTAGTGGAGGCCACCTTATTCGAAGATACAAGCCATTCCCCCAATAATATAAATAGGGCATGCCCCTAAAATCATGTAAATAGGATGATCTTAAGTTAAGACCAACTGTGGTTCGGTAAGTCACATATACTGTAAAGTGTAAATAGCTCAGGGGTAAAGTGTAAACAGGGTTGGGTCGGGTCGGGCTGGCCCGAGGTATCAACCCTGAGCCCGACCTGACCCTGAGCCAAGGCCTAAGGATTGAACCCAAGCCCACCCTCAAGGTTGGATTTTCCAAACCTGACCCTATTCGGGCTCAGGTCGGGTCAGGGTGGCCAAACTTGCACCCCTAGTAAAATCTATAGACTCTTTCAAGCTAAATCCTGGATTTTATAATCTGGGCTCCTAAAATCCCCTTCTCCAAACGCCTCCTGCATGTGTATTTATTCTAGTGTTCTGGTCCCATGCTATGCATGATGTAAAATGGTTGACCCCACCCTATGCATGGGTTTGGGTGGAGATGGTGGGCCCACAAAACATGAGGTGCTGAATCGTGGGCCCCACCCACTATAGGCATAGTTATAAAATGTTGGGCCCCACCTCATCATAGCATCGTGTGTAAAATAGTGGGTCCACCAGAGCAACTGTAAAGTAGGGGTCCCTACCCATGCTATGGTTGGGTCTAAAGTTTTAGGCCCAACCTATCAAAACATTACATGGGTATAAATAAAGAAAAGGTTTTCTAATAAAAAAAAATTATTGGAAAGAAAGCCATGACAATGGAAAGAAACATGCTTAGCATATATGACAGATAGATCAATAGATTGACAATGGAAAGAAACATGTAGTAAAACTTAGGGCTGCAACTCGGGTCGGGCTTTGGAGAACCCAACCCTACCCGAGAAATATCTCGGGTCGGGTCCGATCAGGTTTTTTTCCGAAAAACCCACTATTCCCAAACCCGGCCCTACCCATGATGAATCTCGGGTCGGTTCGGGTTTTTTTCACGTTGACGCAATTTTTTAAGGAAAATTCTTGTTTGGCAAGGCAACTCAACTCATAGAAGCAGAAATTACACTCACATTACACTCGAATCAAACAATGATCTAATTACACTCACATCACACTTGAATCAAACAATGCTTTAATCAAACAATGTTGTAATTACAATCAAACAATGCTAAATCAAACACTTGAATCAACTCAACTCATAGAAGCAGAAATTACACTCACATACAGTAACAGTGGGTGCGTGGGTTTTAACTTTTAACTTTTAACTAACAATAGAAAAAAATGTACATACTATAACTTATGTAACTCGGGTCGGGTCGGGCCCCTTCAAACCCGGCTCGACCCGAGATTCATGCAGGTTTTTGAATGCTCAACCCGGCTCGACCCGAAACCCATGAAACTTGAACCCAACCCAGGCTATTTTTGGGTCGGGTCAATGCGGGTCGGGTAAAACCCGGCTCGAGTTGCAGCCCTAGTAAAACTCATATGAGATTTTATGAGTAACCCCTTATAGTCCCGTATTTTTCAAAAAGTACCGTATAGACCAGATCATAGGATGATCCAAACCGTCCATGTGATGGAACCAACCGCAAATAGGTTGTGCCCGAAAAATCATGTCCATAGAATTATCCTAGCCCTCCGATCTATAGAGGTTTCCATAACATGCAGTTCCTCTATATGTCGGAGGGCTAGGATCATCCTATAGAAATGATTTTTTCGGGTAAAATCCATTTACGTTGTGGCCCATCACATGGACGGTTTGGATCATCCTATAGTGTGGTCCCGTACAGTACTTTTTTAAAATACAGGACTATGGGACTATAAGGGCTTACATCACATCTTTCCTTTTCGGGCTTTGCTAAGGAATTTTGAGAAAAGGCATTTCCCGGCTGCACTAGAGAACAACCAGCTGAGATGAATTAAATGAATAAGACAAAATCTGCTGAAAAGTGAGCCTACGTGGCTGTTCTCTAATGTGAAACTCAGCCAGGAATGCCTTTCTTCAAAATTCCCTAGCAAATCCCTTATTTTTGTGGTTTATCTTTTAATAACCCTTTATTTATTGTGGGTCCCCCAGATGAATGGTCTAAATCTCTCCCTATTTAATTGAGAGAGATCGAGAGAGAGATCGAGAGATCAAGAGAGACCTTTAAATGGATGGAATAAAAAGAAAGAAGAATCCTTAAAGAAAAAGGTTTGTAGGGTACTTTTGCGAATTAAGGTAAGATCAAGGGTTGTATTTTGCTTATTCCCAAGAAATTACATCTCTATTTATTACCAAACACTTGTCTTTTTTCTGGTTGGTTGGATTCTCTTATTTCAGTTAAATCTTGCGTGTGCGTTGTTGGTTGACCCTCTTTAGCTCGTCATATTGAAAAAGAAAAAAAAAATATTTTTTTTCTCTAGAAGTAGTTGAAAAAGAAAAAGAGTTTTAATCATTCATTCATTACAATTTAGCTGTTTTTAAGGTACATGTGGGTGGTTTTTTTTGTAATTTAGTTTTTGTATAATGGCACTCAATTCTATATTTTGGGTCTTTTTATTCACTTTTCTTTTATTTTTTTAGATTTTTGTTTTTTTTCCCCAAGAAGTAGGTCTTGGGTGGTTTTATTATTTTTTTATTTTTATTTCTATGGAGAATTGGAGAGTGTTATTTGATTTCAGTTATAGTTGACCAATTCTTTATGTTTCTATTTGTCTTTTTTTGTGGAATTATTGGGCTAATTTTTGTTTGAATTTTCATATGGTGTTAAGACTAGATCTTGGTGAATTGGGTTGTTCTGATTTTGGTAGATTTGGGTTGATTTTGCTTTGAATTTTTTTAGGGTTTTAAGCTTAGATCTTGGTGAATTGGGTTGTTCTTATTTTGGTAGATCAGTTCAAGGGTTCCTTGTTTTTTGATGATTTAAATAATAAATAATGAATCCTTTCTGATTTTTTTCATGATAGCAGATTTTGGGTAAAACTTTGTCTTCTACCATTCTTTTTTGGGATTATTTAGGTGGTTTTGCATCACAATTTTTTCTGAGGTTTTTCTTTGGATCTTTCGCGAATTGGGTTCAGTTTCCATGTTTTCAATCATGGCATCTTTAGGAAATTTGTAGATCAGCTGATGGGTTATTTGCCTTTTTAATGATTTATTATTATTGTTATTATACAAGAAAGGAATTTGTTGGTTGCTGTTTGGTGAAGTTTTCTGGTTTATGGGGCAGATTTTATGGGATGGAAGAATTTGCGACAAAGAGGATAGATTGCAGATTGAAAATTCATAGAAAGTTTCTTGTTTCTTTATTTACTTGAGTCAGATTATTTTTATTTGTAGCTATTGCATCTTGTTAGCCTTTTTTGGATTTTATGCATGCATATATTTTGTTTATAGGTTATGAATCTTGTTTGCTTTTCTATTCTCTCGTCTTTTTCCCATTGGGTCTTGATTTTGTAGCTCTTATATGGTTGAACAATTATATTGTTTATGGAAATTTAACATAGATCTGGTCTAGTAGTTTCTGAATTTGATGAATTATGGCTTGTATGTTCATTTGTTATTCAGATCTTCTTTTGAATGGATGTTACTCAGATCTTTGCTCTGGAATTAGGGCTTAGGAACAACTTGAAAATACATCTGGGTCTGATAATCTTAATTTCTGTAACATTTGGAATTTTGCCTTTGTTTCTTGTTACAAGTTGTCTTGTCCAATATATTTTAGATAACTAGTGTGCCAGCAGTTGGTCTGCTATTAATAAATTTGATTGCAAACCTTGGCTTGTGCAGTGACCGTTCAAAAAAAAAAAAAAAACAAACAAACTTGTGCAGTGTTATACGCTGGAATTTAGACTCTAATACTATGTGGGTCTTAACGCATATGTTCATCCGTGCATGTGGATTTTATTCGATGTATCTCACCGGTAGTAGTGTGGTACTGTTCCTTTCTTATTTAAGTTTTGGTCAGGTAGTAATTCTATGGTTTACATCCAGTAGTGATGGGCCGAATTGTTGGATTATGATACTACATTCAGACCTAGAAATTGGTGCCCAATGAAATGCAAGGTTGGAGAAGGCCCTTGTGATAAGATCATGTTGTAGGTAATTATATTCCCGAGTTCTTTCCATGGGACATTATAAATTGTAGGGCGTTAGTGTTCCAAGTCATCAAAAGGCATTTTTTTATACAAACCTGGGATTTATGTTTCTTTTTGTTTAGCAAATAAGTGAAATGAATCAAAAGAGACAGAAAAGATAACAAAGATTGAAAGGATCCTCCCATTAAGAAGATAGACACACAACTGAAGATAACTACCTATAAACGGGGGTCATACATAAAATTGTTATGCTATATTCAACTAATATTGCGGCCTCTCTCTCTTTTTTCCTCAACTTATAATTTTACTTGAAAATCAGCGGTTCATTGGTTATGATTTGGATGATCGAACCTAGCCAAGCACATTTCATCTAGTGATATGGGTGGGGCACTTTCTAATACTCCTTTTTCATTATGTTCTAGTGAATTCTTTTTTACGATATGATTATTTTGTAGGGATATGACATGCAATGAATTCCAACGTCAAAAGTTCCCCTTGTCTTTTTCGAACCATCACCAAACTCATCTCTTCACATTTTTATTTCAAATGAGGGAAATTCTTTTAGTAGAAGGATGAACAATATTTTTCTTGTAGGTTTGAAACTTGAAGGCAAACTTGTAGGGGTTTTTAATTCACCGGAGTCGAATTCTCTTCAATAGGGAGGGAATTAATGCCATGCGAATGAAGAGGTTCTTTAAAATAGAAACTGGAGAATGATGAATTTTGAAGGAAGAAATTTCTTGAATTTTGGGGATTTTTTATTTGATTTTTTAAATATTTTTGTTGGGTTTTAGAAACTCCCTGTCTGGATATAAGTGCAATCATTTGAAGTTTCTGGTCTTTCTATTGTGAATTGAGGAAGTTTGGGTTGAAGTAAGAAGATTGAATTAGGACCAATTTATAGTTTGAAACAGTTTATGATTGAAAGTTTATTTTAGAAAAAAATGGGTTAGTTTTTCTAGAATGTTTTTATTTTTCTCTTAAAGGATTCTAGATTGTTTTGGGACTGTTTGAGAGGTGTTTTGATGTTGGAAAGTAGGTAAGAAAGGTTTAGGGTGTTCCTTATCTCAGAAGAAAGTGTTTTGGAGGTGAATTAGTTTTATCTATGTGATTTAAAATGTTTCTTTTCAAGACCAAAAGAGAAAACTGAATATCTGTTATTCAGCTGCCCAACCTTCCTCATTTTTATCTGTGTCTTCTAGTGAGTGAAATGGTTCTATTTATGTGATTTAAAATGTTCCTTTTGCGTAGGTTTTGATGAATCACAAATTGTAAAGTTTATACAAGTTATGCTTTGCAATATTGCATTATTGCTTGGGTTTGACTTTCTTCTGATTGTGGAATTCTCTTTTTTGGAACCGTGTCTGAGAGTTGCTTGAACAGTGTTTTATGGATCTCAATGAATTGTATATATTTCACTTATATTTCTTTCCTTACACACAACTGAAAACTTCTGATCTTGTTGTTGCAAGCAGTGTTTTATGGTTCTCAGTTACTTTTTGCAGCAGATAATTCATTATATCAATTTTAATGTCACAATCATGCATTCGTTTCTGTTTCGTTCAGTTCATTATATAATCATATTTTTTTCTATATAGGATGCTCTTCATCTCAATATTTCTTTATTATTTTTTAATACTAGAAGGTTCTAAATTCCAGAAAAAAATTCTGATTAACCTTTTCTTGTCTTTCTGTTCTGTACAGGTAAAGATAAATGGAGACAGAGTACATTCAGAATTGCTTCACAAAAGAATACCAGGAACACTCCGCTTGTGGAAATATATTGTTGGATATACCTTTTAAAATTGGAGGGGTTCCTGATCAGACCCCTGTAACTTCTGGATATGTTATGGAAGCTACTAACACAGACCCAGTACAAATGACTTTGGAGTCTGTTGGTTGTGAGGAACTGAAGGCTAAGCAACGGTGTCTCAGGCGTAGGAATTGGATCAATTATGGCTTATTTGATATTAGCTCTGATGATGACTCAGATTGCAACCAGTCTGTTAAGGTGAAGCTATTTAATCTTTGCGCATAGAATAATTGTTTAGTTGTTTGTACATTTATGAAGCAACAAAATGCGTTTCAAGAACTGTGGTTGTTGAATGACACAAAACTCTGACAGGAAAAATGTATCGAAACAAATTTTACTCATATCTAATGCAAGATATGGCTTAGTGTTGTGTTAAATTTATTCATTCAGTAACACCTTTTGACTCATCTAATAAGAAACAAGTTTACAACTTGTTTTGCATGCCTATAAGGCTTGGAAGATCAATTAATGTACATTTTCAAAACATTATACGTTTTGATATTAGCCTCTTTACAGAATCACTCTTCAAAACTTTCCCAGCAAAATGATGGGGTCCTCAGTTGCTCAGGAATTGCCCAATCGCAAAAGGTACTCGCTGGGAATTGACTTTCTCTAATTCTATTCATCCATTTTTATGAACTATTCAACCGAAGGTTGGGATTTTGAAACAGGTGTTTGCTAGATGGCATCCAAAAGAAGCATGCCGGCCTGTCATCAATGAAGCTCCTGTATTTCATCCAACTGAGGAGGTACATTAATTCAAAATTTTTGTACTTAGAATTTAGAGAGCATATTTTGTAATGCCTTATGTCCATAATAAGTAACAATGTACCATTTCATTCTTATTTGACACAATTTTTCATCCATCTCAGGAGTTTAAAGACACACTCAGTTACATTGCAAGCATACGCCAGAAAGTGGAACCTTATGGTATCTGCCGAATAGTGCCCCCACCTTCCTGGAAACCACCCTGCCCTCTAAAAGAGAAAAACATATGGGAACATGCTAAGTTTACAACTCGAGTCCAACAAGTTGACAAGCTTCAAAATCGGGAGCCATTGAGAAAAAAACATAGTAACAGGAAGAGGAAACGGAGAAGGCGCTCAAGGATGGGAATCACTCGCAGACGTAATGGTTCAGACGCTTCTGAAATGAATGAAAGTTTCACCTCTGACACAGAAGAAAAGTTTGGATTTCATTCTGGTTCAGACTTCACGCTCGAAGCTTTTCAAAAGTATGCAGATGATTTCAAAGAGCAATATTTTGGAATGAAAGACGACATTGAAATTCTAAATTCCAACATCGATCAGGCCGATAAGAGGTGGGCCCCTTCAGTAGAGGATATTGAAGGTGAATATTGGCGGATGGTTGAGAAACCTACTGAAGAAACTGAGGTGTAGTAATGGGTAATTTAGTATTTTTTTGTGTTTTATTTAACTTCTTTTATGGATTCCTAATGTCCGTGAATTTTATTCGGTGTTTTCAAATACTGCAGGTACTCTATGGCGCTGATTTGGAAACTGGAATTTTCGGCAGTGGGTTTCCTAAAGCAAGCGTTCTCACTGAAAGTGACCCTGACCAATATGTTCTGTCTGGATGGAACTTAAATAATTTCCCAAGGCTTCCTGGGTCTGTGCTTTCCTTTGAAAGAGGGGATATTTCTGGGGTATCAGTTCCATGGCTATATATAGGGATGTGCTTTTCTTCATTTTGTTGGGTAAGTTTTAGTTTATAATATAATAGAGGCTTCAACTCTTTTTTCATGGTATCTACTTCTTAAAAACAGGATTCCAAACATGCCGTCTTGTACTCTTCCTGATAGGTTCTGATAAATACCGCAGAAACTATATGTGCATTTGCTTGTGTTGTATTCCTATGTCACAAGTCTCTTCGATATTTTCAAAATATCACGTTTTTTTCCCGACATTATGATAAAATGACAAAATCCCGAAATAATCCCAAGATTTTAAAATATCGCTAATATCACGATATTATCCTGATATTTTTATTTTTTTATTTTTTTCTTAAGTTTTATATATTTATATATTTTTAATTAATTTTATTTTTATCATTTTTTCCGATATAAACCAGAATTTTTTTATATTTAATGTATCCTGAGATTTTCCCTTGCCGAGATATTCCCGAGAACTATATTTGTGACATAGTGTTGTACTCTTCTTGACAGTTTCTGATAATGGAGGCTGTATTTTTCATAGTATCCATAATTTTTTTTCCCTCTTCACTGATGGATGTTTGTGCTTTGGTCTGGCGTGTGGAAAACAGCATGTTGAGGACCACCATCTCTATTCACTAAACTATCTGCACTGGGGTGATCCAAAGTTATGGTATGGAGTTCCCGGTAGTGATGCTTTAAAACTGGAGGGTGCCATGAGAAAGCACCTACCTGATTTGTTTGAAGAACAACCCGATTTACTGCATGAACTGGTACGTAAAAATTTCTCCTGGATTGCCATAATTGCATATGAAATTACACATGCATCTTTATTACACACACTGGGAATATAATACCTTTTATTTGGCGTTTGGATGATACAGTTGCAGCAAATAGATTGCTTTAACATTGATTGTGAATGCTTGATAATATTAAATTATATCCATATGCTAGAAATCTGGCAATAAGAATCTTTTAAACATGACTTAAAGTGGACTAACTATTTTTTCTCTCTCATTCTTAATCCTCTGACGAGCATATGTCATAACATTCCATATTAGGGATTGTGAAACAACCAATTACCCCAAAAGCTTAAGCCGTTGGTGATGTCATTATTTAGTCTTTTATACTTTAACACTCTCCCTCATGTGTGGCCCCACTTTTTAGGGTTGGCCTACACGTGACACATGTTGCCCCTCTTTTGGGTTGGCCATTACATGTGAATTTATAATATCAATGAGTTTTGAACCCAGGACCCTTGCTCTGATACCATGTGAAACATGTGTAGTTTATTTTGGTCTCCTTGTATTTGAGGGTATGCAAGAAATATAATTACAGCATTGCCCCAACAACTGAAATGTGATGCAATTATATACTTATGATAATAGTATGAAAGTGTCCCACATGGGATTGAGCTTCTAGCTCAATGGTCAAGGCTTTGTTCTTAAACCTAGAGGTTGGAGGTTCTATCCCTGCTTACCTACCAAAAAAACAATGAAAGTCTTCTACAAATAGATGAGGGCCACGATATCACAAATTAATATACCGCTAAATGATCTCAAAATGTTGATACCATTATCCAAGGCTACGACTGGTTAGATTCTGATAGAATACTAGTCATGTAATTCGACATCACCTGCCATGGAAAACAAATCTTTATTTTGCTATCGAGTCCCCGAGTTTATTGATCACCTTGTATGACAGGTCACTCAGCTATCCCCTTCGGTTCTAAAATCCGAGGGTGTGCCTGTTTACCGCGCCGTTCAGCAATCTGGAGAGTTTATTCTCACTTTTCCTAGGGCATACCACTCTGGTTTCAACTGCGGCTTCAATTGTGCCGAGGCTGTGAATTTTGCCCCAGTTGACTGGTTGCCACATGGTCAAAGTGTTGTTGAGCTTTACAGTGAACAATGTCGCAAGACATCTGTGTCCCATGACAAGATGCTTTTAGGAGCAGCAAGGGAATCCGTCAGGGCATTGTCGGAGCTCTTACTACTTGGGAAGAATGAAACCGAAAATTTAAGATGGCAAAGTGTGTGCGGAAAGGAAGGAATTCTTACAAAGGCAATCAAGGTACATATCTTTTCATATATATATATATATATATATATATATATATATATATATATATATATATATATATATATATATATATATATATATAGAGAGAGAGAGAGAGAGAGAGAGAGAGAGAGAAGTGTAGCTACACATACGTGTAGCTAACTTAGCTACACCGACGCCTTAAAATACAGTGGGCCCCACATTGTTTTGGTGATGCAAACCATTCATTTGATGGGCCCTCACATAGATAGGGTGTGCCTAAAAAATCAGCTCCATAGGATCATCCCAACCCTACGATTTGTTGAGGCAAAAATGGACGTGTAAAAACCTTCACAAATCTGTCCATTTTTGCCTCCATAGTTTGAAGGGTTGGGATCATCCAATGAAGCTGATTTTTTGGGCACACCCTATCAATGTGAGGGCCTATCAAATGAATGGTTTGGATCACCCAAACAATGTGGGCCCACTGTATTTTAAGCCATCGGTGTAGCTAAGTTAGCTACACGTATGTGTAGCTTCACTTAACTCATATATATATATGAGAGAACGGTTCCTACACATCTGTGTAGAGAGTTCTCTACACACTAGCTTAAAATACAGTGGGGGCCCACATTGTTTGGGTGATCCAAGCCATCCATTTTAAAGGCCCTCACATAGATTGGGTGTCTACAAAAAATCAGATCCATAGGATCATCCCAACCCTACGATTTGTGGAAGTAAAATGGATGTCTTTAAACCTTCACAAATTAGTCCAATTTTTGCCTCCACAATTCGAATGGTTAGGATGATCCTATGGATCTGATTTTTTGTGGACACCCTATCTATGTGAGGGCCTTAAAAATGAATGGTTTGGATCACCCAAATAATGTGGCCCCCACTTTATTTTAAGCTAGTGTGTAGATAACTTATCTACACATGTGTGTAGGAACCATTTTCTCTCTCTCTCTCTCTCTCTCTCTCTCTCTCTCTCTATATATATATATATATATATATATATATATATATATATATATTACTTAATGAATGAAATCAAGGTTTGAAATTTCGGTTTTGGCTATTGCCGAAACTGAAATTTTGGCTGAAATTTAGTAAAAAAAAAACTAGTTTCGCTATTGCGCCGAAATTACCAAAATTTAGGAAAAAGGTAAATTTTAGAAAAAAAAATTTAAAAATTATATTTTCCTGAAATTTCAGCCGAAATCTGAACTGAACTGAGATTGGTACTTTCGGTGTCGGTCCGGACCGACATCTGAAATTTCGGTGTGTCGGCTGAAATTTAAATCCATGCATGAAATATAGACTCTTTTGGGATAAACTACCGACATCCGAAATTTCGGTGTGTCGGCCGACACAGAAATTTAAAACCATGCATGAAATATACTCTTTTGTGATAAACTACTTCTCTGATGTATAATTGGTTTCAACTTTATTTTCTAGACACGAATTGGGATGGAACAGGAAAGAAGAGGGTGTCTTCCTTTTCTTTCACAGGCGAGAAAGATGGACAGGAACTTTGATTCAACACATGAGAGAGAATGCATTTCATGCTTCTATGATTTGCACCTATCTGCCGCAGGTTGTATATGCAATCCAGATCGCTTTTCATGTTTAAAACATGTAAAATTACTCTGTTCATGCGAACTCAGCCAAAGATTCTTCCTGTTCCGCTATGATATGGTTGAGCTGCGTACTCTAGTAAAAGCTTTAGAAGGGGAATTAATTGCCATACATCAGTGGGCACTTGAGGACCTTGGATTATCTTTTCCTTCTTATGCAACACCATTGGGAAAATCGGGTGAATCAAATCTGCAATCTACATCTAATTGCACAAATTCCTTGGAGAGAACTGAGCAGAAATCACCTGAACCGTCAATTGGAACAGTGAAGTCATTCATATCCCATGCCAAAACAGAAGGGGAACATGAGAGCTTCACGGGAGGACACCCGGTCATAAAAACAGATCTTTATTTAAATCTGGAAGGGCCACTCATGGAGCTTAAAAGCGGGGCAGAAGAGATGTCGGGTTATTGTGATGAGGTCCCTAGCCAATCTGTTGTTAAGGACAAGCAATTCTTGGGTATGGATATCGTAAAGGGTGTGGACAGTTGTGGAATGGATAAAAGCCCAATGGATTATGACTTCATCACAAGATGTGATATTCCTATGAGGTCAATTCCTTCTTTGGACTCGTCGGTGTTTCCCATCAGAAATTCAGATGAAGCATCATGTTCAAGAGATGCTAAAAATTCTTCTACTTATAGTAGGAGTAAGCTTTTTGGGGTTGACCTTCAGCTTTGTCAGCCATGTTTATCAGCGCCACCAAATAGCATGGTTCAAATAGATAATGGACAACCCGGATCCTGCCTGAGGACTCTAAATAATGATAGCTATCAGCACTCTGAATTGGTAAAGGCAATCCATAAATTGGACTATTGTGTTGAGCCTCTGAATTTCGGAAATGTGATGCCTGGAAAGCAATGGTGCAATAAGGAAGCCATATTCCCAAAAGGTATGCTGAAATGGACTTTCCAAAACAGGTCTTTGAAGAAGTGGGTCCAACTTTCTAATTGGATCATGTGTTGGCTTTGCAGGATATAGAAGCCGTGTCAGATTCTTTAGTGTGCTTGATCCGACGCAAGTGAGTAACTATATTTCAGAAGTCCTGGATGCAGGACTGCTTGGACCGCTGTTTAAGGTGAGCCTATTTCATGTGTTGCTTGCATCGATTTTCAGATTAAAGATTAGTTGCAAAAGCTTTGTCTAATTGAATTCTCTGCTCCTCTTGACCTTTTGTAATTGATGCATGTATGAAACATAACAAAACTGATGAATAATGTTCACAATTGACCATTTCAAAAAAAATGTTCACAATTGAGTGGATGGTAACTTCAATTTTGAAATTTTCATTCAAAACTTCAAGACCCTACAAACTTGTTTCTTTTTATTTCAAATGATATCCTTGAATGTTGGCTTGAGAATTTAGTTGTTCATCCCAAAGAAAATAAAATAAAGCATATAAGATTTTCTGTTATTTAGCATGTTGCTTTATTTTAATCATTTCAAACCATGCATTTCAGGTTACAGTAGAAGAGAGCCCAAATGAGTCCTTTGTCCATGTTTCTCCAAGGAAGTGCTGGGAAATGGTGCAGGAGAGACTGAACAGAGAGCTTGAAAGACAGCATAGTCTAGGGAAACAAGGTTTGCCTCCAATGCAGCCTCCAGGAAGTGTCGATGGGCTTCAAATGTTTGGGTTTTTGTCAGCGCCAGTCATTCAGGTAAGCTTTCGTGCCTGTGGAGGTTTGCCAGGTTACTTGCAAATTCAATACAGGTAGAAGTTGATATATGTTTATTGAATGACACATTTTATTCAGATAACCATTCCCAAAGTAAACGTAATTTAACCCAGGATGAAAGGTAGTTAAATCGAAATGCTATCATTTTAATCGCACTTTTTATTCAAAGAACCATCCCCAAGGTAAGAGTAATTTAACACAGGATGAGCGGTAGTTAAATCGAAATGAAATCATTTTCCTGTTTAAAAGAATATGGATGCAGAGAGGGAAGTTCTCTCATCTTAATACTTCCCTTTAATACTTTTCATAGAACTTTTATTTGTGCATTTGTTAAACAATGATGTAACTATTTTGCTCTACAACTTATCCTAGTACTAACTAAAGCACCAAACAGGCAATTGAGGCTCTTGATCCTTATCACCAGTGTTTGGAATACTGGATGTCAAAGCCAAACCAGCAGCCGAGGCTTGAAGAGAGACGTTCAAACAATATGCCCGTGAAGTCCATGATTTCGGGTATCAGAGATGGGGCTGAGAGGTACCCTTTCCCACCAAACAGCTCTCCCAATGTATCAACACGAAGGGTTTTTGGTTTCGATTTGATGCTAGAACAGGATAAGTCAAATGTAGAAGGTTGTACCTTGGTTGAAGAAGTCCAGAGTGTACTTGGCGGATTATTCAAGAAGGCAACCCCTGCGGAACTAAAAATGATGCATATGATATTCTGCAGTGAGTCATGGAGCAGTGGCTGGAGAGCAGCATTTGGAACTTTGCTGGATGAGATCCAGAGAAATGTAAATAAGTAATAATAAAGCATTAGAATTGATGCCCAACAGATTAAATACATCATCAAAAGAGCTAACATTCTTTTTTCCAAAGGTAACATATCTTTTTTACTTTTATTTGGCTGATTCTTTCAATTCTACATAGAGAACATGTTGGAGTATGGCACTTATATGTACATTGTGCCTGCACAAATGAATGATTGTATATTGGGCTATTGATGCAAGCCGTTGGGCTGGTCATTTGTCATCTTAGCTTTAATGTGATTAACTGGTCACAATTGAGAGTCTTTGTACAATAGAGTTTATGGACTATATAAATCAATGAAAATTTTCAAATTTTATGAATTAACTGCATTTTATGCTAATGTTTTGAATGATAGATGTTTATATTAAGAGAGAAAAGGGTAAATACCCGACGAGTGAGATGGTCAATACAAGAGGTAACTGCATTTTATGCTCAAACATGTAGCTTGAAACTTTCACTGAAATGATCCAAATGACCCTGGTGATACACGTATACATTTTCTTGAAGTCTACAACAATAAATTTTCTTCTTTAAATGTGGGTTGAGAAATATAAAATCCTGTTGTAACTGGTCTTAAGACTTTTAATCTGGAGTATTATGGACACACTAACATGCATGCTTGATGTACAGTTCTTTCTATTAGATCAAAAGCTCTAAGTATAAATTAATTTCCCAAGAAGTAGCTCCTTGAGACCTGTTGCACTCTTGCTCAAAATGGACGTACCCTTAAATTCAGAAATCATGATTGTACTGGCTGGCTTCCATTGCTCTGACCTTTTTTTTTTGAAATGGAAAAAAAAGAAGTAATGGTATTGTTACGCGACCAAATGGGTCCCACTTATCTTGAAATAAATTAGTTTAGATTTTAGGATTTGTTTTGCAATATTTGATATGTGTAGGAGTTTTAGAGATAAGGATTAAGGATTCTAGATTGACTTAAGGAGGAGTTTTAGATGGAGTGGTAACTGTGTTTTCTATTTATAAATAAGATGTAACCAATCCTTTTAAATTAATGAAGAATATTATTTCAGAAAGTGTCTTTGTGCACAAGGAGGATTGATCCTTCCCTCGAAGTGGATCAAGAGGCTGATCTTCCCTCTAAGAAGATGAAATCCGTTGCGATCCGATCTAGGTTCGTAACAAGCATGGAGGCAATTACGGTGTTCAACAAAAGTATAACCAATAAGATTTGGGATCCCGGTGGAATAAATTATTTTCACCAATAATCGAACCCTCGGGACAAGATTGATTTCAAGGGGGAAGGAATGTTACGTGCCCATAGCTGTTACTTTTAACAGATAGAAAGGTGGAATATTCTTGTACTTCATTTTGCACCAAATTTCCAAATCAATTGGTTCAAACCAGGTTGCTGAAATTGATTTATAATTCAAATCACATCAGATTGCTAAAATCCCCTTTTATAGAATCATAAATCTCACAATCACTAAAAATTTGAATGACTATTTTGGAGTTAGATTTATCTTCACAGTTCAATTTGATGTACCATTTCTCAGATTTTACAACTCAATTTTCAGAATGTGCTTCACAAAACGTAGCCAACAATATTTAGTTATATCTTATTCTGGCAGGATAGCGAACAATATTTAGTTATACCTTATTTTGGCAAGATATGGTTACTTTATTGATTCAGGGTTCACCATAGCACAGATATAGACCACCTGAACAAGTTGGGTCTTCTCTTATTTGAATTTCATTACTTCCTCAAACTAGAAGCTATTATCAAAGTTTTTTTTTTTTTTTTTTTTTTGACTTACCTTTAGCTGATTTTATTTTGTGTTCTTGGGTGTCATGATTTGGTTCCTTTTTGTTAGAAGTAAGTATTTCTACTTTTAATTGGCATTAGATTGCTCATTACTGCTCACACCAGATTATTAGACTGAAACTATAGGCGTCGTTTGGAACTTTGGATCCTCATAAAACCTGTTCTTGTAAAACTAATCCTGCGAAAAAACGAGTCTCTGTCATTTGGTAGCCTTGTTTTCCATGGAATTTAAATTACTATGTTATATGTTTTCCTCATAAACACATGAATTCTAATTCTCAGAAGTCACGGAGATTCTCTTTCTGTGGAATTTGAATTTACCCATTTAAACCCTTTCATTTCAGAACATTTGATGTACTTGTAAATGTGTTTATTAGGAAATCAATGCCTACTTGCTATATGAAAAATCAGGATTGGATAGAACAACCACCTCAGATGAATTAACTTAAAAGGACAAAATCTACTACTGGGGCAACTTCCTAAAAATCAAGAAAAAAAAGAAAAAAGAAAAAAAGCAATTTGAAGTATGTGGGTCCTCGGGGGCAACCTATTTGAAACAATTAATTACTCAAAAATCTTAAGCTGATAGAGTTGTTATTTAATCATTTATACTTTAACACTTCCCCTCACGCGTGGCCCCTCTTTTTTGTCGTCGCCATCATCCCAGTATCTCTGAATCGATGATCTTAACCGTCCAATAAAGAGCCAGAGAATGGATACCCAAAGAAAGTACAGTAATGGTCCATATTGCATGGCTCAAAGTACTTAATTCAGATGGTTAGAATCATCCTATGATCTTTGTTGGATGGACAATCCATGTAAAGGGCATGTAATTTTATTATCCTCTATTACTGAAGGAAAGTTAGTACACACCTTGAAAGTTTCCATGCTAATTAAATTTTATACGTTTGGTGGCCCACTTATTACATATAGATTTTTCCCAACAAAAAAAAAAAAAAACAATGCTGCACTTGTGATTTTTTTTTTACTAGGGCCCACATTAGTGGGTGATCTAAACCATTCATTTTTTTGGGCAATCAGATATAGCTAGGTTGTGCCCGTAAATTTTCTAAATAGGATGATCCTAACCCTCCAATCCTAGTGTAGATTTGGTGGGCCTATCATAAATAGTCTGAAAATCAGACCAAGTGTCCCCTCTGTCCATATCAGTAAAAATAAAAAAATAAAGGAAACCCACTCCTCCTCTTTACACGATTTTAGAAAGAAATTATCGAATCGTATAAAAATAGAAACTGTGAATTCGAAGACCAAGAGGAAACTCGTACGGTCTTTCACTTAGTTTGGTCCAAGGACTCTTCCATATAAATAGGGACGAGGGATGCACATCAAAATTAAATCCCTCTCTCTCTCTCTCTCTCTCTCTCTCTCTCTCTATATATATATATATATATATATATATATATATATATATATATCTCCTGCTCTTCTTTACTACTTTTTTATTGAAGAATGTCGAAGAGGGTGACTCTGAGAAGCTCTGATGGTAAGGTATTTGAGGTGGATGAGGCTGCTGTCCTCGAATCTCAGACTCTCAAACACATAATCGAAGATCCTTCTGCTGATAATGGGATCCCTCTCCCAAAAGTTACAGGCAAAATATTGTCTAAGATCATTGACTACTGCGAGACTCATGCTAAATTGGAAAAGAAATCCATCGAAGATGAATTCCCCAACGAGTTACTCAAGGTTTTTGATGTCGAGTTCATGAAGGTGGATCAGGCCACCCTTTTTTAACTTTTCTTGGCTGCAAATTATCTCAACATCAAAAGCCTTCTGGGTCTGATTGCCCAAACAATTGCTGATATGATCAAGGGAAAACAACCTGAAGAAATCCGAAAGATATTGAATATCGAGAACGATTGTGATCCGGAGATAGAGGCAGAATATCGCAAGAAGAACGAGTGGGCGTTCACTGGTCCATTCGCCTGATCAACACCCCGGTAGAAGATATTATAATTGATTTAGGTACTTGGGTAGTTTTTTAGTATAATCTGTAGACATGGTTTTAAAAAAAAGGACTTTTATTTAGGTAGTGAATATAGGAGTAGGTTTTTAGTATAATCAGTTCTTGGTTTACTAGTGTACGTTATTTGGGGAGTTCTTAGTCATGCTGCTGACTGTAAGGAAGGAAAGCATAGGTTGTTTACATGACCTTCTGTTATACCATTGATTGTCAGGAATAAGTTTACATTAAAAAAAAGTGTTTATCTTCTTTCTTGTAACAATGTGTTTTCAAAAACAAAGGAAAAGCACGCCCTACCCTTCAAACTATTTGAGAGAGAGAGAGAGAGTACAAAAAACTAGGGGTGCAACTTTGGTCGGGCTCAACCTGAACCTGGTTCAACTTGATTTTGGCTCGGGTTGGGTTGGGTTGGGAAAACCTAGCCCGATTTAATTTTGGGCTGGGTTAGGGTTGAGGCTTTGGGGATCCGACCCGAACCCAACCTCCATCCTCTAATTTTATCTTGATTTTTTTTTGGGTTATTGTATTTTTCTGTTCGGCCCTAGTGAACGGATGCAGGTGCATCTTGCATGCTCACAAAGATCGACAGTCAAGATCGTCAAAACCTTAATCCAATCACCCGAGGCCCTCAGATTGGATGATTTTGGAATGGCTCACGTTGATTACGTACTACTCTTCAAAGAGTCCTATTTTAGTTTACTTTTAATTAGGATTTGCTTTGAGATTTTAGGGATTAGAAAGTATGGAAAGATTTCAGAGTAATTTTAGGAGGGATTTTAGAAGTTTCTTTTATGTTTCTTAGTTTGAGTAGAAGTAGGAGTCTTGGGATAAGGATTAGAGTTTTAGATTTTAAAGTCTAGGAAAGATCTAGGAGAATCTATAAAAGCAAGCAAGCAAGCAATGTAAACGAAAATATGATATTGTTTGTGAATAAAATCTCAGTTGCCCTTCTCGAGTTGTTGCCTTTGTTGCCGTGGGAATTCTCACCCAAAAGAGCTATTTGCTGCTCAAAAGAGCCATATGCTGCTCTCATTTTATCATGCATAACAGCCACTATTCTGCCCATCTTTCCAGCTGGTCATAGCCTCTTAAATCCATCCTTTGTTTCAGCTGTTAGGAACCTAAAACTCAGTCCCTTGCTGCATACAAAACTGCCACCTTGCCTCTTTAATTTCATATATTTTTCATGACCAAAGTCAGTCCTAAACTATAGCCGATTACCACCCATCATTACTTTTCTAAACCCAGTGATACTCCCTATAAAATAGCCCATTAAAATCTACCAACAGCACCCTTTTCCTTTATTAACACCCTCCTAAAATCATCCACAACTCATCTTTATTCTTCTTTCCACTAACCTCCCAACAACTCTTTTGATTCCATATGCCACCACCTAACAACCTTTCTAGTTTTCTTGATTAACCACTTTTCTTTTCCTTTTTAATCTTCTCTTAATAAGTCAGCTACGCCTACCCTTCGTTAGTTTAAATTAGAGCTTCCGCTATCCGCCCATGTGTTATGAACCCAACCCGACTCAACCTGACATGAATTTGGGTTAGATGGGTTGAGTTAGGGTTTAGAGATTTAGAGGCAGGTTGGGTTGGCCATGCTCAAGCCAAGGACTTGGGTTGGGTTGGTTGGGGTTGAGGGAATGCTATCTTGGGTTGGGTTAGGGTCGGCCTCAACCCGATCCAACCCGACCCGAGTTGCACCCCCACACAAAACTCATCTTTGGAGATCTGTAAAATTTGAATGGCAAGCACATCATAAACATTCTATATTTCTATGTATAACTTGATTGCCTTCATTGTATATTATTGCCTTTTTAGAACATTCCCTGTATTAATCAATACCTGTTTAAATTCATAGTTTCTTTATTTGGCATTCCCTCGTCAGGGGATTTGATTTCTTTAATATCTATAAACATCTGTAACCATTGTATACAAAGACACTGAATCAATATAGCATTTAGACTTTTTTCTCGCTCTCTATTCTTCACACTCCAGAAGCTTAAGCGTTTAGAGTTGTGTTATTAGGTGGATTTTTTTTAATATCAAGGAGTTTGTGGGTTTAGAACCAATTACCCCAAAAGCTACTTCGCATCCACATCACGTGCACACTCACTACCTAGCTACTTCCCACCAAGCCTTGACCCAAACCAAACCAAAGCCAAGACACAGGAGTGAGCTTTGCATAGAGGATGGATGGATCTATATGTATCCAAACAACATTTGGTGAGTGGGAATAAACTCTAGGTGAGCACAATTTAAAACTCATAAAGAAAGGTGTTTTACAAAAAATCCCTCAATTATCATAGTCCAAAGAAAATAAAGATTAAAATGAACACTAAAAACTTAGGGCAGTGATATTCCCTCCCTCCCCCCCCCCCCCCCCCCCCCCCCCCCCAACAGTTTTCGTCAACTTTTATGATGGGGTGGAGAAGCAATCGTTAACTCCAAAAGCATAAAAGTTAACGATTTCTATAGTGGTGGGAGGATATCCATCAAGGGGAAAAATATCACTCCCTATTGGACGTTCTTTTTAGGAAAACACTTCTAAAACGGGATCCCGTGTTGGAAATACAGACGGGAGTGACAATGACCGATGATTTGGTCATTTTCACTTGATTTTATTCATTTATTTTATTGAGGAATGATAGATACAAGGGAGCCCTTGCATAAAGAGCCAAAAAGGGGCTCTTGATTGGATCCACATCATCAAATGTAACTGATTTTACTTTTTCAACCAATTTTAAAATGCAACTGAAAATGACATGGATCCAATGAAGAGCCCTTTTGCGGCTTTTTATGCAAGGGCTCCCTTGTATCTATCGTTGCTCTTATTATTAATATTATTATTATTATTATTTTGCATTTTTGGGGATATGTATTCTTCTTTTTGTGTTCTTATACGCATAACGTTAGGGGGCATTGTCTTTTTTCTCCAAAAGGGATTCCCATTTTGCTAGCAACCCTCTTCTTTTAGAGTAAAAAACATTTCCTAAGTTGGAATTGGCTTAGAAGTTCTTAGTAGGTATTTTTCAAGACTTGATGAAGGAATTTAGAAAATCATGGAGTCCTTTTACGATTTTCATAGATGTGACAAATTTTCTTCTATTCTCGACGAAGTATGCTATTTAGTTGGAAAGATGAGAGAGAGAGCGATTTTCAGTGTGATTCGAGTTCATTTAAGATTTTCATGGTGATGCCAAATAGTTTACTTGGTTCATCGATGGGAAAACATCTACTTGGATTGAAGATTCCTTGGGGTGTAGGATTATGCTGTGTCAACTTGCATTGCTGTGGAAAAAAAAGATAAAAAACTAATGGTGAGGTTGTTTGCCATTTGTCTTTAGAGTGTGTGTTGACATATAAAATGTAATGTGGATAAAAATTATAATAAATGAACTCAAAATTGTATAACTTGCATGGTCGCTTCAAATGTTTTCCGTTTATGAAGCTATTCTGTGCTTGAAGATATTTGTGTAAAGAAAGACGGATTTCACAGCACTAGAATATCCGCTTCTCAAATATCTCAAATAGTAAAACCGAAGTTTATGCAAACAAAATGACCAAAACATCATTAGACACAAATTATACTTGGGAAGTGATATTTACGCCCCTTTTCATCACCCCAGGGACACCTAGCGCTAGTGTATCAAAGACTAAAAGAGGGCTAATGTACTTGATGTCAGATTGCATGTACACTGGCGCCGGGTGTCCCTGGTGATGAAAAGGGGCGTAAATATCACTTCCCTTATACTTTTGCCCTCACTACATCTCTCACTAAACTAAATTAACTTTCAAAAATACACTTTAAATTTAACATTCCTTGCCAACAAGTATGCAAGTCTATTGAAATTATGATGATAGGACAAAGTAGATGAAGTGAGGGAGAAGATATTTCATGTCTCAAAAGTAAGATCCATGTTTTCTCTTAGAAGAAATGAAAAGAATTTTGATGTTTTTAACCGAGGACTTTAGAACCTTTTAAAGGCAAAGTGTAAATTGTGTCCTCGCTTCCACCACGAGACACAATAAGATGGGGTGAACTAGAAAAAAATGTGTAAATCAAAGGAAGTCACATTAATTCAGAGAAAACTCATTTGTAAGATAATGTAAAAGGATAATGGCGACAGTTGGCCAGAATCCATAAGCTTCCTCATGAAATTGTGAGCTTATTGCTTAAAAGTGACATAGATAGATAAGATAGGCCCTCAATTGAAAGATGCTATAGTGAGTGCGGGCTTATAGCATATTTGATATTTGAACCACTCTATAGGCATTCGTAGCTTGAAAAAAGAAAAAGAAAAACCGGTGCATTTATCATCACCCAACAATATGAACAACCTCGCTTGATGTGGTCATATTCCTTGCAGCGGTAACATTGCACGCCTTTTCTGCTGACCCTAGATCTTGACCTGCCTTTTTCCGATCCCTTGTCAGTTGACCTTCTTCTTTGATTCCCACCATCAACAACCAACCCATGCTCTTCACTTCCGCCAAGAACAGGTTTCTTCCACAAAGTCAACACGTTTTCCATTTTTTTAGGCGTATTCCACTTTTTTTGCAAAAATCCACCCATAGGGACGCCCTTGGAGCTGATTTTTGCATGGGTGCCCTTCATTGTATAATTCAACTTCTTAATTCACTGTAGGGAGTTTGTGATAGGTTTCAGGTTCTTTCTATTAGCAGCAACTTTATTCACATATGCATCTCAAGGTGATTACAGTTGTTCTGTAATCAGGGATGTTGGGATTGGGATCAACCCCGGTTTATCCCAATTGATAAAATTATGAGGATGATGTTGGGTTAGGGTCAGATTGCTGAAAGCCTCAACCTTAACCCAACCCAGAATTAAATCGGGATGGCCTTTTCCAGCCCTATCCCAAACCAATTCTAGATAAGACCAACCCAACCCAAGCTGAAATCGACTTAAACCGGTCAGGCTTGGGTTGGGCCCAACTGGGGGTGCAAATCGGGTCGGGTTGGATCCGGTTGAGGCCAAACCCTACCCCAATCCGAGATAGCATTCTCTCAACCCTATCTGACCCAATCCGACTGTCGAGGATGTTCAACCCTAACCCAATACCCCTCTAAATCTCTCAACCCCAACCCAACCCATATACTATTTTTTCCAAATCGGGTCGGGTCGGGTTGGGTTGGGTTCACCTAGGGCGAAACAGAAAAATAAAAACATAACTCTAAGGAAATCAGGTTAAAATTAGAGGATTGAAGTCGGGTTTGGGTCGGGTTGCCAAGGCCTCAACCCTAAATTAAATCGGGTTGGCTTTTCCAAACTCTAACCCAACCAACCCAACTCGAGGAAATACCAACCCAACCCGAGCCAAAATCGGGTTGACCCGTTGGGTTCAGGTTGAGCCCGACCCAAGTTGCACCCACAAAATTTAGATATATCTAACAACCTATATCTATATTAAAAGCTGATTTGAGTTTAGAGACACTTCCAAATCTAATCATTTTTTAATAACATCTATACTTCAGGATTTGAATATTCAGACAGTACATATCAAACACATGATTAGCTGAGAAAACCTGCGACCTGCTCGCCGCAATCGATTGCTTATGATTAATGTGCGAAGATTAAGGAAAAGAACAACAACAATCAAATTGATAGGTATATGTATGGTGTATAGGAGGTAGTTGCGAGGTAGTTATTGTAGGGATTTGCATTTTAGGTTTGTGGGTATGTGTTTTAGAGTCATGGGTGTTAGTTTTTATTATATGTCATGTTAGTGGTAAGTGAGTTGATGATGTGGCAATCTCATTATGCTTGTATTTAAGTATTTTATTTCAAGGAAATGAAAAAAGATAAAAAGAGATGAGGGAATGGTTGATTCGAGGCAACCGGACCTCCTAGTGGTTCAAATCGAGAGGAACCATGCCTCTCCTAAACAAAGTCTCCTTTGCTGTAAATTTTTATTCTCCTCCATTACATTGAAATACATAAACTTAAATACAAGCATAATGAGATTGCTACATCATCAACTTACTTACCACTAACATGACACATAATAAAAACTAACACCCATGACTCTAAAACATTTACCCACAAACCTAAAATGCAAATCCCTATAGTAACTACCTCGCAACTACCTCCTATACACCATACACATACGTATCACAAATTTTCTGTTCCATGTTTCAACTCTACCCATTTATTTATTTCAACTGACGACAAAGAACTCAGCATAGAAAATTTGGAAATGATCAACAGAGTATTGACTTTGTTGATAGATAAAGAAATGGGTATAAAAAATGCGGCCATGCTCAATAGAAATATTGAATTCAGATTCTGGATAGGCAGGAACTCTGAAAAAGATGTTGTGAACAACAACAGCATTGTTGAAATAGACCCACCTGTGACATCAATCTTTTTCTACCTTCCAAAAGAGAAGAAATTAAAAAAGAAAGCTGTCTACAACATATAAGGATGGTACCTATAAAAAATGTTATCATTTCATATTGTTAGATTTTCGGTGGGGTCTCCAAACATTTTCTCTGTATATTTATAGATATGAGTCGGGAAAATCAGGCTCATCATCAGGGTCCATTTTCTTACTATCTAAGGAAGGTAGGGGACAAGGACTCTTAGATGGATAATGACAGATATATCCATGAATTGTCAAGAAATGGCTAAAAAAACTATTCCTCCATGAGAACCAGTGATTAATTAGAAATGGGCATGTTCTGTTTTCTGGACAGAACACTAGACAGACCAACCATTTGAAGATCAACATAATTAGGTAACAGGAAAGTAAAGATCTTGCTGGTTTTCATGGAATTCCAATAGATTAAAGGATATTATTTTTGAACCAATTCAAAAGAGAAGAATTATGCCACGATACAGTGATGACATTTATATGATTGTTCTTTGTTGGTTTATGTGCACATGTCAGACACTTGTAGTGATGAATATGGAGAAATCTGGTGGAAAGGGTGCTTATCTTTGCGATAAGGGTCTAAACATGTCCAGATTCATGGTCTGAGTCATGGGCAGAAAAGGAGAATTATAATAAAAATTCAGAACATTAATGAGTCCCATGAGCAATGTCTGTACCTGTTGTGGTCCCATGAACGAAAACAAAGCATCTAGTAGTTCAGAAACTTTATTTGAACATGTGAGGTACCACTTATGGTCCCTTTCTTTCGACTTAAAATGGGCATAAAACAGATTTTATGCCCAGAACAGAGCCTCAGTAAAAAAACCTAAGCACATATAAAATCCAAAGCATTATACAATTGCATAATATGTATATACTGTGAACAACACGACCGACTCTCATAAGAGTCCATTTTGGTTTTGTTTTACAAGGTATCCTAACACTGTTGGATAGCTATTGTTTAGAGTTTGAGATTATCTATAATTCCTATCTGTGAGAAAGAGAGAGAGAGAGAGAGCATAAACATAGGTTTTTGTTTTTATCTAATAGATAGCTTTTGGTTGTGGTGGTCAGTACCAACCAAATCACTTGATGTATTTATATCAAACTGAACGTGTGAGATAAAGTGAGCTTCCACAATTTTTTATTTTTTATTTTTAATGGCAAGCTTCCACAATTTCTAGAGTGCGTTTCACATTTTTAAAAGTGAGAGTTAACTTTTCTGTAATATTTTTTTGTGCCTCATGTTTTGGCAAAGCCATCTTAATCTTTCTAGTTGATTTCTTCCAAAAATTACCAATGAAAGTTCACAAGTGGTATCAGAGCCGAGGAATGGTTGGATCTCACATATTCTAACACTCCAGGGTACCCTCAAGGACAGTGAAATTCCCTCAGAGAAGATCTCAAAAACCCCATTGTACCTTCGAGGATGGTGAAATTCCCAGTATACCTTCGCAGTTCATTCCCGTGTGGAGATGCGAGATTGTCCACGTCCCGCATCGATAAAGTGAGTAGATATGGATGGGCTTATAATAACAATAAGCCCTTAATGGCTAGCTTTTAAGTAAGATTTCTTAGTTTGATGATGAATATACGATTAGTGAAAGCCGAATGTGGAGGTTGATTATTCGGGCTTGAGACTCGAGTTTAGCGGATTCATCACCTCTGTACATAGGGGTGTAAACGAGCCGAGCCGAGCCGAGCCGAGCTTGGCCAGGCTCGGCTCGGCTCGTTAAGCTCAAAAGCTCGGCTCGGCTCGGCTCGTTAAGCTCAAAAGCTCGGCTCGGGCTCGAACCAGGCTCGGCTCGGCTCGGCTCGGTCAGGCTCGCGAGCCTTATCAAGCTCAAATTATATTAATTTTACACGCCTCATTTTCCCTGGACAGCCTTATCTAGTGTTTTTTTACTACTCTTTTTACACTAGGGGGTGGTCCAAGTAACAAATGGGGTTCCAAAAAAGAAGTGACATATTTTGCCTCCCCCTTTCACTCCCTAGACAACCCTTTTAGTGTATCTATTAATATATAATATATATATTTAAATATATTAAATTCTTAACGAGCCGAGCCGAGCCGAGCCTGGCCTAACTCGGGCTCGGCTCGTTAAGCTTAACGAGCCGGCTCGGCTCGGCTCGTTAAGGATTCGAGCCGAGCTCGAGCGAGCTTCCGAGCCCAAGCCAAAATTGACACCCTTATCTGTACATGGTTGGCCAATGCAACCATCTCTCTTGGAATTGGTGAATCTCTTGGTTAATCAAGAGATGTTAGCAAAGAATATGGCCGAATTGCTTGTAAAAGAGAGTGAGGAAGCGCTTGCGGTGAATAGCAAGCGGGAGTGACAAAAAAAAAAGAAGCCGAAGGATGGGTATAGGATGGCTATAGGAAAGGTGATCAGGCTAATAACAATGAAAAATCACAAGAAAAACGTAAGTTTATTGTTATCAATGTGGTAAGCCGGGTCATATTAGAAGAAATTGTAGGGTTAAGATCGAGACCGATGGGAATGTTGTCGTCGAATCCAAAGACAAGGAAGAGCAGGATGGTGGTGAATGGGACATGCAGGCTTCTTTTGCTTGTGATGTGGCAGTGGAAGAGACTGGCACGAAATATTACTTTGAGGGAGAGGTTTCTTTTGCATTGACAGTTATAGAATCCCCTATTGTGAAGAGTCATGAGTCTGAAACGAATTTGTTTCATGATCAAGAGACACTCACAGTACAATGTAATGCTTTAGAAGATTGTAAGGTGGAGGAGCCGACTTCTTTTGAAGAGGCAAAAGACATTACAATGTAATGCCTTAGAAGATCGTAAGGTGGAGGAGCTGGCTTCTTTTGAAGAGGCAAAAGACATTACAATGTAATGCCTTAGAAGATCGTAAGGTGGAGGAGCCGACTTCTTTTGAAGAGGCAAAAGACATTGAGGAGTGGAGGGCTTTTCTCTCCAACGAAGAAGAACATGATGATTTGTGTGGAGTAGCCCTTACGACAACAAAGATTGTGGATATCGTCGGTTTAAATGACACAAAGTACAAACAATGGTGACTGAATAGTTGATTCAGGATGTTCAGATCATGTGATAGACGTTCCGTTCGACAGTGGCCCTAGTGAACATGATGTCGAATTAGAAAACCTCAGGAGGAGGTGATTCCAAGAGAAGATAGCTCAAAAAGATCAAAGTCTGCAGAAGTGGCGTATGTAGCGACATCGGTTGAAGAAGTTGGTATTCTTGAACTGACGTTTTTGAAGAAGCCCAAGGTATTCCTGAATTGAAAGAAGCAATGGAAGAGATCCTAGACTTGAAGAAATTCTGAACATGGGATCTAGTTCTACTACTTATTGGAGTGTCACCTATTTTGTGTAAGTGGGTGAACTAAAGAAGGAAGCGAATGGATCAATAGAGGTCCAGGGGCAAGACTTGTTGCTCGAGTATTCTTGTAGAAATATGGGCGTAGTTATGACAAGATATTCAATCCAGTAGCCAAAGTTATGATGGCTCGTCTGTTCGTAGCCTTTGCTGCTTTCAAAGGGCTGACCTACAATAAATTTAAGAAGTTTAGAAAGGAGCATGACGCGACCGGTAGAGAGTCAGCCCTAAAGGAGAGTGCTAGAGTCACTACTGTCTTGGGACGACATCGAAGGGACCGGGCCGACGGGTTGGAATCTCAGTTGGTTTGATGAACACGAGTAGGTGTTGAAGGGGAGAATTGTGAACATCACCACCGACTCTCATAAGAGTCCACTCTGATTTGTTTTACAAGTTATCCCAAAACCGTTGGATAGCTATTGGTTAGAGTTTGAGATTATCTATAATTCCTAGCTTAGAGAGAGAGAGAGAGAGGTGTTTTTTACCATTCAAAAAAAAAGATAGGTGGTTTGTGTTTATCTAATAGATAGCTTTTGCTTGTGGTTATCCGTACCAACTCACTTGATGTGTGTGTGTGTATCAAAGTGGACGTATGAAATAAAGTGAGCTTCCACAATTTCTAGAGTGTGTTTCACGTTTTTCCGAAAGTGAGAGTTAACGTTTCTGCAATATTTCTTGTGCCTCACGTTTTGGCAAAGTCATCTTTATCTTTCTAGTTGATTTCTTCGAAAACTTACCAAATAAAGTTCACATATACAATCAGTATACAAAATTTCATGCATATGTTACGAAAGACCAAAAGCTCCCAAACTGGTGAAAGCAACAACAATGTTATTAGATTGGAGAAGATACAAACAAATAACCAGTACAATAACCAAGCACTCATGTAACAAGCAAACCAAAAGTACGATGCGAGAGAAAGCGACGACCTTGGAATACCAATGTTCATATATTTATGGAATAGCTACAATATTTTACAGCTTCTCAATTCATCAAGAACCTCAAATAAAAAAGTATGAGTGGGTTTCATATCCAAAACAGGATGAAGAAGAGACATGATTTGCTGAACTAGAAGCTCAACAGCATTATGGTTACAACTCAAATGTTCAACCCAACTGGAATTTTGAATATAATTGAGAGGCTGTGGTTCTATTGATATATACAAATGGAAAGCTTGCCTCAGCTCTAACACGAATAGTAGACCGGACATGGGAGGTGGCGCCATGGCAATGAGATGACTCAAATGTTTTGATTGAAAGAGTAGCTGCACACTCGTCGAAGCTATGATTTTACAGTTTCACAAAAAAGGCGTGCTTCAATTAGCTGGGCGTTGGAAGAACAATCTCACGAGGATGAATTACCTTGTGCTACCGGTTAATTTTAAGTAATTATAGAAACTATCAGGGAGAAAAAGATCACTTCCTAGGATTGCTTCACTAAACCAAGTCTTACCCAAATTGCCATTTTGGGTATTGTCCAATGGAACTCATTCATTGCAAGGTCCATTGCTACTATTATGCGGTGCCATCCTCTGACTATGTTGCATTGTCTGAGAACCATCAGTAAATAAATTCAACGCCTACAAAATAATCAACATTATAACAAGAAAATTTATCAACAACAAAAACAAGAGAACTAGCAAGTAGGGGATGACAAACAGAACCTGAGAAGTCATTTGCATGGGATGGAAGCCAACATAATGTGAGTACGGTTCGGGAAAATTGGTATTTTGCATCTGATTTTGAAAATTAATCGGACTTAAGACTGGGGGCGGGCATAATGGTGGATGGTTCGCCATAGAAGCTGACGGCATAGATTGATCGACTAGTGGAACTCTCGGTAATTGTACAGGACCATGAATTGGAGGTAAAGGAGTCTGACCCATTCCCATACCCATACATGAAATATAATGCTGGACGCCTGGAAACATCATTGGTGCCATGCCACTCCCCATCCACATTATCTATGACATGAAGAAGAAAAACATATCATAACATAACTTCTTAAGAAATGTCATGGAGTTGACACCAAACATAGTTATGAATCTGGCATCTTTTGGACCTGAACTTGTAATTGAAGTGATTTCAGGTACTCGATCGCCTCATCCAGCATCGATGCTTTGTCTGACTGAATAATTAGAATTAAATCAGTAGTATGGTAATTTAAAGAAAGGAGATTCTTGTCTAATGAAAGAAAGATACGACAGGATATCAAGTTGATAGCAAGAGCAAGATAAGAGAGAACATAAAGTTGATAGTAAATGGTGCTCATTCATCTGCTCTAATGTATTTAAGGCGATCATACTGGTTCGCCTTTTTAAAAAAAAAGAAATCATCTGCAATTATAAACTTATTTTCACGCTACCAGTTGTCAACATGCCATCAATTTTTATTTTTTTTGGTAGGTAAGCTGGGATTGAACCTCTGATGTCCGGGTTAAAGAACAAAGCCTTGACCATCGAGCCAGCTGCTCAATCCCAAACATACAAATATACCATCATTTTATTAACATGCTTTATATATTTAAATATTTTGGGGAACAAGATGCATTCAAATATTACAACCATAGCAAAGCCCATAGGGTGTTTCTTGTTCGCCAAGGAGAGGAGAAAGGAAACTTATACCTTGTTACAGTGAGGTATAAGCTCTTGCAGTGCCTTCATCTTTTCGTTGATTCTATCCCTCCTCCTCTGGATTAGAAAAAAGCAAAGTAAGAAGAAGGTGTACAGTTTGCAATACTAGATATGGCATGCCAATTCCTTAGAACCTACCCTCTCAGAGAGATTGTGGACATCAGCAGCACGGCTTCTACGGGCAGATGCAGTTCTCTGAGCTGGCTTGTTTGTCTCAACTGATTCATATTCGGCCTCCTGCAAGGATTTACGAGTTTAATTCCCAATATGAAAACCCAGAACATACATAATAACACCCTTTAGAGATGCAAAATGACATTAAGTCTCTTTTAATGGATTGAAGGTATAGTTGCAAGTGCAGAAAGTGAAAATGGGAAATGAGGTCTCTCGGGGAAGGAGGAAGCACATCAAGGGAAGCGAACATAAATGGTCAGGAAGTGAAAAATAAAAAAAATTGTAAAAAATTAGTGATACTTAAAAATAAGTTTTAATAATCTATTTTCAATGTTTGTAAAATTTAAAAGCAAGTGAATTCAAGTTTCCAAGCAACATAAGCAAATCAAATCAAACCACATAGTGTTAAGTATTTCTTACATATTTAAAAGAGCGAAATGAAGAAAGAAGACCAACCTCGCTCTGAAAATCAGATTCATCAGCATCTCTCGCCTTCCTTTTGTGCTGATTACTTGCCGTTTGTTTACGCATTATTCCCATACTACCCCCAGATCCATCGGAAGATGAAGTGACAGTTGGCTCGAATGTTTCCGTTTGGCTTCTCTCATTCGGAAATAACATTTTCTGAACGTCTTTCTTGACAGTTCCATTACTAGAAACATGACTCAAATCAACCTCATTCTGAACTTTATTGCTGCTGGAATGGCTCAATCCTATCGTCATCATTGAGGACTCCCCGGCTTCTCTTTGGATTACATTTCCTGGTCCTTTTTCTTCATCTGTTACATCTGATGAACCTAAACCTACCTTGATTGGTCTTGAAAAATGAGCAAAATTTCTGATTCTGCCAGAATCCAGACGAGGAGCTTGTGGAACTGAATCAACAACTTGCAATTTGAGAGGAGGCATGGCATTTTCTACAAAATGCATAATATTGTACTGTTAAAGAACAAATTCTGATACATTACTACTCATGAAAAAGCCACCAGTTTTTTCAGTAGCACCAAATTTCGAATTTATCTCACCTTCTGTAGGGGCATCCTTGCGTAGCTTATCAGCACCAATTGAGTCTAAATTTGACATGTCATAGAAAAAGTCTGAGCAAAACTCCTTTAACAGTGAACCTTCAAGTGGGTAATGGAGCCATGATACAGTCTCATCTTCTTGAATCAAATTGCTTGAATTCCCAAAAGACCCACCACCTTTAGATGGTTGTTCTGGCTTATTTCGTTGTTTTGATTCGTTAGAAGCTGATATTGGTTTTTGATGTGTTTGACTGTTCAAAACCACCTGCCTATTTTGCCATAAGAGCTCTACGAGATCATGGTCAGGCCTATAAGATCAAGATCAATAAAATCATGAAACAATAAACCATGTCCAAGCAAAAAAATCCCTCTATTATCTTTCAAAATAAACACTGAGAAAAATAAATCTAAATATAGTAATGTTTAATACTAACCCCATTGATTTCTTCTGATTTGAGTCAGGAAGGAGATGGGGAAAAGGTCTGGAATTGTCCTCCATATTCCAATCAGGGACGCAGTGATTCATTTTGGATGAAGAACTTTAACTATGGAAAATCATAAACAAAACAAAAAAACAAAAAAAAAACCATTAAAAAAACAAAAAAAAAAAGAAGAAGAAGAAAAAATAATTCAACTTTGAATCAGCAACAGCTCCAAAAAGTATTCTACAAAATCGCAAACAATTAAAAGTTCCAAACCCCAATTAAAGAAAGCAAACATTAAAGCTCCAGTACAGTAAAAGAAGACTACAACACCATAACGTACATAATAAAAGAAAGGAAAAGATCAAATAGAAGTAGCACCAAAATTCCATTTTTAGAACATTTTGAAACATGAATTCGTACTCTACAAGTAACAAGATATCATGGACAAAAAACCTAATCCTCCAATATTAAGCCCTCACTCAAAAAGAGAATACAAGAGTAGTACTCCCAAGCTTCATATTTAAAACAAAATGGAACAGCATAACTTTCAATATCCCAAAAAAGGGGAATAAAATCCATAAAGCAAGAAGAACAGTAGAAAATAAGAGATTGGAAGAGATCAAATAGAACATCAACAGACACAAAAGCTGAAAATAAAGATACCCATCAGCAAAGAAACTCCTCTACACTCAAACATAATCACACACAAAGTTTAGCAACTAAAGTAGTCTGATAATCCAAATAACCCACTAAATCCAACTAATCCCACATAAAAGAAAAACCCACCTCAGAAAAATGCACAAAATGCAGAAACCTTGCAACTGAAAAAGCAAAATTCATAATTTCCAGGTATAGAAGCCAAATATCCCACATGAGAAAGAAAGAAAAAAAACCCAATTAAAAAATCCAACAAATGAAAAAGGGGGGGGGGGAATAGAAACCCACCTGATTAGAAGCTTTTCCTGCTTAGTTTGGTGAAAGATAAATAAGAAAATGAAAGATTTAGATTTTCTTCGTACATAGGCTAGTACTCTCTCTTTTGTAGCTTTCTCTGCTATTTAAGTCTCAGGCTGAGACTATATCACCGTGTATCATTGCATTATTTGTTATAAAACTACACTATTTATAAGAAGCGTAATATAAAGTAGAAAGATTTGTAGCCCTTGAAAGGTCTCTTTCTCTATTGCTGACCCTTGGAAGGATTCTCTCTCATCGTATCGGATTGCGAAAAGAGGAAGCATTGAATTTCCGGGGTCACATACAGAGAATCTAAATACACCCCCAACTCCCCATTTTGTCGGCAAATAATATCAAAAAATTACGTTTATTTGTTGTTTTGGTTAGAACTTTAATTTTTTGTGAAGATTACTAACCAGTGACGTTTTCCAACAAGTTTTGTAGGCAAAAAAAAAAAAAAAAAAAGTTGAGAATCCCAAGTGAAATTCGGGGAAAAAGAAAAATTACCATTTACAACATGTACCCCTTTTGTAAGGGTGTCCGTTTAGCATCTTCATCTTAGCAATCCGCTTTTTAATAGACTACAAATAAAGGTAGGAGTGATTTGCTAGAGTTCATCGCAAAGGGCATTTCACAGACGGTCTGTCACACGTCAAAGCAGCCACCTTGTGAATTGACACAGGGAGCATGAAGTGGCAACACTAAGATGGAGATCAACACAAGCACCAACTAAAATAATCTCATGGGAGCTTGAAAACTTATGCCACGGAAGATATTTTGTTATTTTCTCTTTTTATCATTTAGGGATCATTTCTATTTACATGGTCTCATAATGAAGGGGAATGATATATCCGCCCCTTTTGATCACTAGGAACACCCCCTGTCAGTCTATCAGTGACTAAAGAGGCGTTGTTGTACTTATGTCGGAAGAATTCAATGCCCCTGATTGCCACAAACACTGACAGGGGGTGTTCCTAGTGATAAAAGGGGCGGATATATCACTTCCCCATAATGAATCATTCAAGTCGAGCCAACCGAATTCAATTCGATACTTGGTTGACTCAACTCGAAATTCATCAATCGACTCGACTCGACTCAACCAAAATTTGAGTCAAATTGTTGACTCAGTCTGCTTAAGTTATTTCTGGGTTTTTTTCAGTCAACTACTTGATTCAATTGAATCGAGCTAGCTCAAAACAGTTTTACGAGTATTTTAAAGCGCATCAACCCCTAGGAGGGCATTTTTATCATTTAGGCTCCATTCTTTCGTCATAAGATGGGCATAAAATAAAATTTACGACCATTTGCACTAAACTATGGGCATAAAATATATTTTACACCCATTTTACGTCGAAAGAACGAGGATAGAGATGGAGCTAGTTTCATTTGCCCAATAATTCAATGGCTTGAGGAAGACGATGTCCAAGCTATAAAGAGTGCATTCATTTGCCCAATAATTCAATAGCTTGAGGAAGATGATGTCCAAGCTATAAAGAGTGCATTCATTTGCCCAATAATTCAATAGATTGAGGAAGATGATGTCCAAGCTATAAAGAGTACATCTACGAAGATCTTAAAATTGACTCAACTGCATTTTTGTTAATAAAATGTTTGGTTTCTAATTTATGTGGGCATAAATAATATGTAATTAAGGCATATTGAAAATATTTTCCAATTTTATTGGATAAATCATGATCTTGATCATTAATTGGAATATAATTTACCACTTTGCACAAAATATAATATCAAAGCTGCACAAATAATGCACAAGATGGTGTGAACCCCTTAGGTCTTAGGATCATCCGTATCCCGTATAAAAAATCCATATCAACCAACAGTGATCACTCCACTGGACAACCTACATATGATCCTATTCAATGTATATACATGTTATATACATCAACCATGCATGTGCATGCCATGAACCATAAAAGGGATTTTGCTAGTCATGTGGGGGGGGGGCATGACCCCTGGCCCCCCTCATCCTATATGTGCCTCCACCCTGGTCCTACCCAAATGATTGATATAGACATGTTATATACAATACAACCATATATCTGCTCAGGGTCCTACTCAAATGATTGAGATAACCTGCCATATAATAGCAAATGCATGTATCAGCCATAACAGAATGTGGTCACTACTCATCGTCCTTTTATAAGAACAATTTTAGGTCTACAAGGAAACTAAAACACTATGTTTCATGACATCGATTCATTAATCATTCACAGATGTTATCTATGGAACCTTAGGTCAATGTTATGTGTAACGGTAAAATCAACATATCCATAAACAATCATGGTAGTGAATGAAAAACAAGTATTTTCTCATACATAAAATATAAAATATTCATCCATTTGGCTTATGAGGGCAAACTACGCTATTATTGTTGGGAAAGTTGCCTTATTTCCCACCCGAGTGGGTTTTATTGGGCGGGAAGGCAAGAAGGCAAATTGGAATTAGAAAGCTTATGTATTAAAGCTCTTGTTTTACAATTGCCTTAAAAGTATGTGGCAAGAGGCCTTTTTGGGCTTGAGGTGTGTTCAGCTACCTCTTGGGGCGTGTGTGTGACACACATACACACACAGAGAGTTCTCTTGGGTTTTCTTTGAGGGTTTTTTCTTGAGTTTTCTCTTGTGGGTTTCTCTTGGGTTACTACTCTTGTACAATCTTGGCTTGAGATAAGCAAGGAAAGGGATGCAGGTTTCGGCTTTTGGTTTTGATCAATTGTAATCATTGTATATTGTTTTTCTCAGAGTGGAAGATCGTGTTTATCCCCGTGGAAGTAGGCTTAGCCGAGCCACATAAATATATCTTAATGTTCATCTTGTGGCTTGTTTTTTTGTTTTACTTTTCCATTTATTTTGTGCACAATCGGATTTGCCCGGCGGATTTTCTCAACAATTATATTTCCGCTCCTCCCTGGCTTAAAATTGCCTCATTGCTCGACTTAAAGGGGTTGCACACCTTGGGGATAGCAAGCTAGGGTTTGTTTTATCATTGGATACTATGGGATTTGCTAGGGTCCATCACAGTAGGCATTTCGCAGATGGGCTGTGGCATGTGAGAGCAGCCACACAGGCTCACTTATCAGCAGATTTTGTCTTCATCCACGAGGTGGCTGCTCTCACATGCAACAGCCCATCCGCGAAATGTCTTCTGCGATGGACGCTAGCAAATTCCACATACTATCTTTTGTTCAGGTTGAGTTGTCTTCTTGGATAAAAAATATTTCTCCCGAACAAAATTGGTGAACAACGAATAAGGTAGTTTCAAGATAAACTTGTCCAAGTAGGATAGCCTCCACTAACACCCTATCCAAGGAATTCTATTTCTATCTATTATATTTGGGTTCTTAGGTTCTCCAGTTGTAGCAAGTGAATCTTCTTCTTCTCTCACTTTTCTTTAACTTTGTTGACCCCTTTTTCTTCTTCTCCCTCGTCTTTATCTCTCTTTCCGTCATAGTGGGACAAAGAGAGAGGTAGAATTAGGGAGAAGAACACTGGCTCAGTAGCGAGCAATTAATATTTCTTTCCTCCCCTCAATCCATTTGTTAACCTTTTTTTTTGTTAGGTAAGTTGGGGTTTGGCAGGGACCTCTATTTCGAGTTTTGGAGCTCCCTTCCTCACGTGTTCTGACTTAGGGGTGGTATCATGGTCCTAATGTAACATCTTTATCTTTATATCTTATAAAGTGGTAGGGGTCCCCGTTTGTAAACTTGTTATAGCACTCCCTGTAAACTCATTTAAACAATTTTTCCCCCTTTTTCATTTTGAAAGATAATTGGGGAGAATTCACCAGCTCTATAAATCTTTAGATCCTTAATAAATAGTAATTAATTAATATAAATAAAACAAAGTTCGCCAACACGCTGATAACCAATATAAGATTACAAATCACTCTTCTAATACACACTCAAATCTCCGCAAAAACAATAAACATAGAAGCAGACATTCCAAAAAGGAAAGAGAAGTATAGGCCAGATTGCCATAATAATCTCCCATACACTATATAGTTCGCATGTGATATGCTAAGCAAATAAGTGTATCACACAAACAAAGGCTTCAGCTAAAAATGCTACTAATGATAGATTCTACTAAGACTGGGAGGATATCAACAAGGAGGTTAGGTTGAAGGGGGTGGTGAAATGAAAGGGAATGTTGGGATGGATGGAATTGTAGGGATAGTTGGAATGGAAGGGATGGAGGGGATGTTTGGGATAGATGGCAATGGAGGCAAAGTAATCACTTTAGGCAGTATAGGGATAGTTGTGGATTGTAGGCAATGGTGGCAATGTGGGGTTCGGCAGAGTCGGCACCACCGTCTGCAATTGGGGGGCCGGCAATGGTGGTGGGAGTGTAGGCTTAGGTAGAGTCGGCATCATCGGCAAAGGAGGCAATTGGATAGTAGGTAGGGGTGGCAATGTAGGCTTTGGTGAGGCCGGGATGGTCGGTAGGGGCACCGCAGGGGGTGGAGCTATGGGCTCAGCGGTGTCCAACAGATGGCGAGCCGCAAGGCATACATTGGTCATTGAAAAGAGAACAATGAGTAGAGAGAGGAGGAAACAAGTGTTGGAAGCCATGGTTATGTGGTAGGAAGGTATTGGGGAAATGTGAGGAAGAAGTAGTCATAGGATGGGAGATGAAGAGAAACTAAGATGGGTTTTATAGGGGGGAGCTAGAATGATGGTGGATGTTGAGTTCAAGGTGATAAAATATAAGAGAGTTTGGAGGTTGGTTTCATGTGTTGTTGGGGAGATTGTGAAGGTGGTTATTTTGTGGAGTTGTTAGTTCACCTTCTTACGATCTTTGAATGTGAGTGTCAAAAGAACAAGCAGTAGATTATTTGGAAATCGAGGGAGGTATTTAAGTCATACACGTAATAGAAACTACTTTGTTTGTGTTGTTGAACTAATCTAATGTTAAAGTAGTTGATTTTTCAGAAGACTGACACGTTTTTCTTTCTCCATACCGTTTATTTATATGTAAGTTTGCCCAAATAATACCTCGAGCCATTAGATTAAGGCGCCAGATCATGATGCGTGTCTTGGGTTGGCCAATCGCAAACTGTTTTATATAGGCACATCGTTGTAAATTTCTACATGTGTATAAGAATATTGTTTAAAAAAGTGGGGGGATTGACGATAAATGCAACTTCTCTGACTTGGCCATTTACGGGTCATACGAAAGGTAGACATTAATTATCCCTCGGGCCCACTTACTTGGGTATACCTTCCGTTAATCACCTTGGACCCATAAATGCATTTGCAAATTCCTTTCCAAATATATGTGCATACCAACACGTGTGTGGGCGCACGCACACACATATTGATAACCCGTTTATCAAAACTCCGACAAGTTTCTAAAGTTCATGTTGTGATCAAAACCTTAAATGACTTTCCTCTTTTGAGGTACTGAATTCCTTATTGGGTATCCCTATTAATCTCGTCAGTTAGCCTACAGTCTAAGTCGATAACCATTATGTGGCTGCCCAAAATTGAAGAGTGGGCTAACAGGCCAATATGATCCTCCAAGTCTAAGCATAAAAGGGCTCTGTGTGTAAAATAACCTTACCATTCTAAGATAGTTTGATCCCGTTTGGTGCGTAAACCATTTACTGCTCACATGGTACGTGCCTTGGGTCTCAAGCCCAGTGACTAATATAAGCCACCTCAATGCGTGTATGGAGGCAATGCCTGATGCTAGTTGTAATTGCGAACTTTTTAGGTTAGTAAAGAACTGGAATATCATATCTCTTTACACATTATGATTTGTGAATCAATGGGCATGATGTTCCTACATTGTTTCCTAAGGACAACATGTGTTCTTTAAATAAGCATGTTACACAATCCGTTTGATTACCCATTAATTTTCATAAAATTAATAAAATAATCAAATTTTTATTACACAAGTACGGGCTTTTATGGAATATACATTAGCAATCTCTCACTTACACTCAAATCCAATTATGCATGTATCTCAGACCCGTTCTCTCTAAGTATTTCTCAAGCATTTCCTGACCAAGAGATTTGATCAAGATCTCCATCAGGTCATCAGCTGAAGTTATCTTAGTGATGGTTACATCTCCTCTCTTGATGATCTCCTGTATTACATAATACTACCATATTTTGGTAATGGCACTTCTCACCCATTTTACACTTTTCTGATTGGATGTTGATAGCATATTTGGTTTTGTAAAAGATATTAAAGGCTACTTAAAAAGGTAAAACAAAGTGAGCAATACCAGTATCAAAATATGGTAGTGTAAATGTCAGTCGCATATCTATATATAGTTTGGTTTGGATGGGATTTATATAATCCCTTTCAGTATATATTGTAAAAACCTATGTTCTAAATGGCAAGCTTGGATATTTGAGACGCATCAACATTTCAAAGTTCGCAAGTGGAAGAGCTCACATTGATATCAACTCACACTATGACGTTCGGAGTGCCTTCAAGCATCACAATTCTTAGCTTATATAGAACCTCTGCACCTTCAAAGGAAATACTGAAGTGTTTATATAGGATTTCTATATAAGAAATAACCAAAATTGGGTGCTCTATAGTCTACAATGTCTATACATGCATTAGGATTGGAGTGGAAAATGCTTTCAAATATCATAATTTTTGCATCATTCAGAAAAAAATGAAAATAGTGTCAATAGAACCAATGTATAAGTGACCTTTCAAAATCAGTGTGTTCACAAGAAAAACATTGGGATCACAATCATATTGAAGACCATGATCAATTGAAACAAAAATGTGCCGGGTCTTTATTTGCACCGCAACATATAGTTTTAATGATAAGAAACCAAGAAATTAGTAAAAAAAAAAAAAAACTGAGTGGAAATGCACTGAGAAATTAGATTAAAAAAATAACGGTCAAGAACATGAGATTTACGTGGGTCGTCACATTATGTGACTACGTCCACTGGTGAAGAAGATCCTAGAACTTCCGCTATAGGAGAAATTGCAAAGCATAAGGATCTTATATAGAATCCCAACCCTAATCCCAATATACTTTCATCAAACACAAAAACCATACAATATTTCACATGACAAAAATACTTTTACCTTTATATATTTTATTCTTTGGAGAAGGAGATGAAGGTCCAAGATTGTTCTCACTTGGTACTTGTGATAACCCATTTTCTTGCAAATTGGAAACAAAGAAGAAATCAAAAGCAAAGTAGTATGTTGTGGACTGATGCTTGAAGATCTATAATGGTTAAATTTCTAGGAGAATTCTTTTATTATGGCTCTATAAAAAGGTGTATTACATAAGTAAAACCAAACCTTTTCATTTGGATAGAACACAAAATTCCTAATTTGAATTCTGACCAAAATTCCTAATCTGATCTAGATCCCTGGAAAAAGTGCTACCTAGACATGCCAATGATCCAACTTTTGAGGTCCGGTTCTAGCTACTCTTGTACTCACCATCACTTTCCACTCTTTGAGTTTGATGTAGTGAAAAAGATGAACTTTGCCTAAATATTGGGGGTGCAATTTGGGTTGAGTAGGGTTGATCTTTTTTCTAAAAAAATGAATCAGAATCAACTCAAACCTGACCCAATTTTATGGTAAAACCTCAATCTGAATTCCCAAAAAACGACCCGAGTTTCACCTCTACTAAATATTTACTATAAACATGAAAAAAAATTCATGAAAGTCACACCTTAAAAAAGATGATCTCCTCTATAAAAATTCAAGAATAAGAAATGAGAGAAAACCTAAAATATTATACAATGCAATCCAAAATTAATATACTTAGGGCGATGATGCAATCCAAAAATTAGCAATAAATTTTGAGGATGGCTATTTTGGAAAGCTTCACAAGTGGAAGTTTCACAAGTGGAAAATACGAAGAGTTTCCATGAATAAGGAGCTAATCTTGGCAGAAACTTGCAAGTTTACATGACTGAGATAGTGGAAACGTGGGTTATGGGAAACTTATAAGATCATGCAAACTTGAAGATTTGGAAAAATGCAATTTCCTATTCTTTTAATATTTTGATTCCTAAAGTTGGGTTATCATTTTCTTATTTAGTTTGTTTCCTAGATTTGATAGGCTATAGTTGCTTTTCTGTAGCTAGTTTTTAGCTTAGGGAAACTTTAGTATTTTAGGTAGATATGCCAATATCATTTTTAGCTACTTTTTAGATTTTGAAAATCTTTTGGAAATCTTTTAGAGATGTAATAAAAGGGATGGACGATTGGAGTTGGGGGAGTTTTTGAGATTAAATAAAATTTTATGCATACGTGAGATTTCGTACGAGTTCTTCTTGTTACTTGTTCTTTCTTGGTTTTGTTTGATCTTGGTATTTGGGCAGCGCCAGGCGATGATAAATTCGCACCCCTTTAAAGGAGAATATGTGGCAGACTTTAACGCTTTTTGACGTTAAAGGGGCGCGAATTATGCTATAGGGGGTGCGAATTTATCATCACCCTATATTTAAGAAACTAAAAACATTAAATTATAAGGCTGGAATCTTGAAACTGAGTTAAAATTACAAAACAATGAACTCTAAAATGTCCTTGAACTACACCAAAAACCTCCTTGTGTAAAGTCTACTACTGCACTTCTTCAACTAAGATGTGTTCCAAACATACTAGTCAATTTTCTAATTCCAATCTCAACTTAAACCAATGTTTAACTTTGCAACAACTTTACTCAAAGGGAAGCTTCTTATAACGAAAATTAGCTTCGTAACCTAACTTTATTTTCTTTCTTAAAACTCTCTTAAGTCTCTACAGTGAAATAAAATATAGAAAAGAAAGAAAAAGAAACTTTTAAGTTCTAACCAACATTCGACATACTAGCTAAACCATTTCAAGGTTAAAAGTGTAATCTTTTATACCCTGATCTGGAGTCAGAATCTGGATTTTCTACTTCATGTTCAATAGAGAAATGGCAATATGAGATCAATCTGGACAATCGAATTTGTTAGTCTGTGAACGGCATAGAAGAAAAAACTGAAAATTGGAAATCTTAGCTACTGCTCCTGCAATTACTTTTTTTTCAACTTGTAATGTCTCAAACTTTAGACATAAATGTTGAGTTTATTGAATAAGAAAGAAAAGACTTATAGCATTCAATTTCCATTCACATCAGGAGACCTACAAATCCAAATACTCCAAATGAATTTCAGCTTTAGATAACCTTGAAACAAAATAACATTTTTTTTTTCTGATATAAGTGTTTTTAGTATGTCATAGTAACATAATCAGATATTATCATATGCATTAACCAAAGTTGCATTCTTTACTGAGACCTATATTTTTTTTTTTTAAATGTCTAGATAATATGAGGATACAGTACTGAACTCATGATTTAATGAGTGTAATTTCAACCTAACCCTCCATTGAATCTCCTATTGTGTTACAGAATGGATTACTTCAAGTGAATTTGAAGAATGTACCAGGAATTTTTCAAGCATCTTCAAAATGAACCGCAATTAGTAAGCTCTATTATAGACATCTAACCAAAGGCTTCAATGAACAGCGAGGGAGAACTTAAAAACGTCATCTTCGGGCACCCTAAGTAGTGCAACATCCCTTGGTTTCTCTTCTTGTTTTGTTGCTTCCTTTTGCTTTCACCTTTAGGCAAATTAGGCAATCCGCAGGTAATCATATGCGAGGATATAACCATCTTAATCCATACAATTAGATAAGATTAAAACTGTCTGCAATTGATATCGATAGTAACGAGATTCTCCGAATAATTGAAAATATCTCAAAAATTTTATGCCCCATTCCGAACTTAAAAGTCTCGTGAACAATAAAAAAAATTCTCTTAGCATTCAAATAAAATGTCGATTTTATGAATTAAACCCAAAATTTCCGAATTGCATGCGAGTTTGATGAATAAGTCATCAATTTCTCACATATTATACACAAATCTCACTACAAATTTAAAATAAAAAACTGAACCTACATCCTTATTTATATAGCAAACACAAGCACAAAACCATCCATTCTTGCCTCTTGTCTTATTTAGAAAATTCACTGTATGTGTGTGTTGCAACTAGAAGAAAAAAAACATATATCTTTAATTCATTTCGAATTTTCTGTAAACAGTACTCGGATTTTTTAACAAGTCTCAGCCAAATTATTCCCGAATCTAACTTTGTAGATGTGCTACAATCCCATAAACATTATGGAATAATGGGAAATCCAGAGAGAGAGAGAGAGAGAGAGAGAGAGAGAGAGAGATTTCCACTAATTACTCAACTTAATATATCTTCTAAATATATAAAAGTCTACAGAATTCATATTTTAGAACTTCATGGTCGTGCAAATTTCTAAAATATATACTGTTATCTATGGGGTAAACTAATATTTATTTAACCCGTACGGGTGTGGTTCTCTGGCTTAAAGTCATGGGTATGCTCCCCAATGACGCGAGTTCGAATCCCCCAGGCTTACCCGATACACATGGTTTACATGTGATTGCGCGCATCCGTAGGGGACATACTTTAATCTGGAATAGAACTTTTATATAGGAACATATATAGATACTGTAATCTGCCTTTTCACGCCGCAGGCGCGATATCTGCACCACCGTCGTCGTCGTCGTCATCGTCACCGTCACCCTCCTCCTTAGCCTCCACAGCCATGCATACAAAGTATTTCTTACTATTAATAACAACCACCATTGTAGTAAAAGATGGGAAGAAAACCAAAGAAACTGAGAGTTACACTGAGAATGGGAGGAACACATTCTCTTTTATTTTATACATGGTGGAAGGGTCTAAAGGGCTTGCTTTATTAGGGGTACCATGGAAAAGGGATGAAAGAGAAGGGATGGGGGTTTTGTTGGAGGGCTATTCTCCACATGCTTTGGCCATCTGGAAAGTGGGTCCCTTCCATTGGAGAGAACTCATGGTGAGAGCTTGGAGTACACATTCCGCATGTGGATGCAACAGTAAATGCACGCTCCAAAGCTCGTTTGTCACACGTTAAGTTGTATTCCACGTAGGATATATAGTCAAAGTCTTTCATGTCTAAAGACTCCCAGTCTTATTAGGGTTTTTCTAACAGAATCAAATGTTTGTCGATGAGAATGTTTGTTGCCCTAAATTTTTGAAGGGAGATATCAACTCCCATTTTTACTAGGGACACCCCTTTATAGGGGTTCATGACTATAAGACAAAAGATATTCGATATTCATAAAATTATATAGCTGTGATACATGCGCTCGTGTATTTTGTCTTTTAGCATTTAATTATCACGTAAGTGCTTCTTGGGGACTGTAAAAACCATTTTACAGCTCTTTAAATATAAAAGACAAGAAACATGAGCGTCATGTATCAAAACATGTTTGTGCTGAAATCATTTTCCTTAAAATTAGGGAAATGATAAATGCACCCGTTTTCATGGGACACCCAGCTAAATAGTAGTGTATCTATGACTGCAAATGGGCTGACGTACTTCACATGGGAAGGAGTGAACGGACCCGATTGCCATGTACAATGTAGCTGGGTGTCCCAAGTGATGAAAAGGGGTGCATTTATCATTTCCCTAAAATTATTGCCACATAGCTAATATGTTTTTTCATGTATTTTTATTTAAACCACTTGTAAAATCCCATACTAGTCTTAAAGCCTGAACGACTGAAAGTTGATGGTAATGCCCCCTTATATCCTGCCTTTTAGATCTGTCAGGACCTTAGATTATTAGATTCTTCCATCCTGTCCGTCAGTTATCTAAGACCTTTTCGGTCTTTTCATCTTATCAATTGCCCCTCAGATTCGTCCAAGAAACCACCATTGTGAAACCTACACTAAGCTCATGATGGAGCACCCAACAACGCTCTAATTACAGAAAAAATCCAGTTTATTGTATCCCTTGAGATACCTTTTCACTCAAACTCCATAGTTGAATCATATTATGGCTGTAGATATCATATATGATCTTCCCCTCGATTTTCCTTTTTTTTTCTTGCTCTTATTTTTCTGCTTTTATTTATATTTTTATTCTTACTGAAGTTGTGGCTTCAAATCTGAGGCATAATGAGCAACACACAGTGCTATTACCATAGGTTGATCCAAATCGTCCACTAGATGGGCCACAGCCTAAATAGGTTGCGAGGGTTAGGATCAACCTATGGAAATGATTTTTGACCCGCAACCTATTTAGGCTGTGGCCCATCTAATGGACGGTTTGGATCATCTTATGGGGCGGGCCATACGGTACTCTTAATAAATTAAAGAGTGCCCTCATCAAAATACAGTAGTGCTGATAACATTTCCCTATCTTTATTGGATTTATTTAATTAGTCTTGTTAGATAGCCAATTTAATTTTCAAAATGTTTTAACCAGTTTTGATTGTTTTTTTCATGAGGATTTATATGGTGGCCGACCGTCAAGTCCTGTGAAGGTGGTACGTCAAAAGTACCACCCTTGATATTTGATCCAACAGCAGCCTCTTAAAAAGTAGGCTGCTGTTAGGATCAAATATCAAGGGCCAACTCGTCTCCATCCACCTCTTATTGAAGAATCACAAATAACAACTATCCTGGGCAAGGAATGTTGATGGAAAGCTCCTTACATTGATAGGCTATATAAAGTGCTCTCAGGCCCCTCCTCCCACATAGTTCTTTCAAATCAATGAAATAGAGATCACTAACTATGCTTCTCTGTAAAAAAGAAGAATTGTGGCTCCCCGGACTCCTCCTTGGAATTCCAACAAGTGTTAAGAAATGATATTTCCACCCCAGTATATATAGAAAGTTCTGATATTTGCACACGCATATTTGATCCACATCACCCAACCCATGGATGATCCTACCCCTCCAATCTGAAAAGATATTGCACATCATAGAAACCTCTATGGATTGGAGGATTAGGATCAGCCCATGGAGATTATTTACAAAGTACGGCCTGTATACGTTGTGGCCCATCAAATTAACGGTTTTGATCATCCTAAGAAGCGGGCCCCAGTTTACTTTCTGAAAAATACTGAACTTCACAGGCACTGATCATATAAAATCTCAGTAAACACATACACCAATACACATGGATAGCTATGCACACATGCATTAGAAACACTCTTTTTCAGATATCAAAGTAATTCATTTCATTGCTTTTCCAGTCCTTCAATGGTAAATCACAATTCAAGACAATCTGCTACAAAAATGTGAGCAATTTTTGTGTATAAGAATGGTAACAGGTCCAATTCTCATCCTAAGTTTACAGAGACAACGGCATTACAGTCGACTAAGTTTACAAAGAAAATGTCATTACAGTGGATACAGAGACCAGGCCGGAAAAGTAAACAAGAAGAATGTGAGAATAATTACTGAGTTTATTCATACTTCCTTCCCCTGAAACTGGGCATTTTTCTGAGTATGCCAGAGTCCATCCTCTGGTACTGCTGTTGGAGCTGTCCAAGCAGATTATAGAAAAAGTTGTCGACTTGCTCTTCGTACCTCTCGTACAGCACAGGCAGAGTATGGGCAGCAACAAAGCCTGAATAAGCCAAAAAAATTCTCATACATTAATAATTTTCTGGTCAAGGAGTTCTTAAAAATGTGGATAGATTTACACATGCATTATGCATATATGTATCTTCTACAAGTAACTGAAATCATGCTCTGGTATTTAAAAAATGCAAGTTAAATGTAAGATGTTTCTGATGAGAAATACCATTGATTCATGAAAAACTGACCAAATCACCTTTGTATTGTATGAATTCTTGTGATAGAAGCTATGGGCTAAAGGACCCAAATCATAATAACCCTGATCATGAGGACTCAACATGCACAGAGCCACTTTCCCCTTGGCAATAAACAAATTTGCACAAAGTAGTGAAGAAACTCCTAGTCTTGGCTCTCATTTATTTATTATATCAGTTCAGATTACAAACTTGGTTAGTTCCTTTTTTTTGGAGTGCACAAAAATACACTAACTTGTAACATTATTTTTAACACATTTAGAATCGTAGTTGCCAAAGTAGGAAGTGAGTGCGAGAAGCAATACGGGAAGCAAAAGCAAGAAGCAAGGAGTTTAAAAAGAGAAAATGCAGGATGTGAAAAGATCTAAAGAAAGCAAAAGAGGAAACGGAGGGGGGGAAGCATCATTGAAAGTCAATATGAATCATGTAAAAAGCTTATTGGAAGCGAACAAGAAAGTGTGGTCAAAGCAAATACCAGTTGACTCAGCAGGATGTGGTCGAGTACTCGGTTGACACGTTTGAATACTTGGTTCATGTGATCATAACTCGGGAGAGTCAAAGGAGTTTTTATTGACTTTGTAGGGCAAAATGAAAACTCGGACAAAAATACGGACAAGGTAAAAGGGGCCGACTGACACGGGAGAGTTTTGAAACAATGGAGAGGAAGGGAATGTTGGTAAGGATTACAAGTGGAAAATAAGACTTTGCAAATCATTGGAATTACAAGTTTTAGGAATTTATAGTTTCACATGTTTTATTCATGTAAATTTAATGTTAAGTTTTTAGAAAACATAGGTTTATTTTGAAAATTATGATGGATTTTTAAGTTTTAAATAAAATCTTTTTAATATATACTCTCCTTCAACATTACCAAAAGAAAAGAATATATCCTTTTAAGGACAAAATAATCACCTGAATAGGAGAAATTATATGGCGACCGACCGTGTGGAAACAAGGGCGGAGAGAGAGAAAACTCCCCACCCTTGATTTTTTATCCAACAAAAAGTCAAAAAAGGGGGCTTTTGTTGGATAAAAAATCAAGGTAGGGGGGGTTTCGCTCTCCGACTTTTACATGTAAAGGTCGGCCACCATATAAAATCTCCCTAAATAGGAAGAGCGCTATTAATTACAGAAAATGCATAAGAAGCATGCAGGAAGCGGGTGGGAGGCGTGCCTTCCTCTAAATTTGGAAAGCGAACAGAACTGAGCTTTTGAAGTGAGCTTCCCATACAACTAGGAAGCTTCTGGTAACTACGGTGGCATGAAAAAAGATAGCCGCTTAACCATTAATAACACTACATACACTGCATTTGAGAAAAGATCAAAGCATCCATAACATGGTAAATTTCTCAAGAAAAGTTTCTATCTCTGTAGATTAATTTTAAAGAAGTAAAAAATAACACCACCAAGAAAATGAGAACCCATTTATGTATTCATGTGCATGCAGTGCATGCAACATGCAAGGGAGAAATAGAAATGCGAGGAAACTAGTAAAAGAAATGCAAGCATAAAAGATGATATAAGTCAAAAAAGGTAACATTTCTCACCAATATACAAGACAGAGAGAAAATTGCACCAGGTCCCAATTATGGCAGCAACCCACAAGCTTGCTACAGTCTGAAATGATAAATAATAATTCAACCTTTAGAGATGTAAATAATTAAAGGAGACACATTATCAAAAAGGAATGCCTATTAGGAAGTTGAAAATAAACAGAGAGATTCCCTTCTTGAGATTGTAATTACTTCCACATTTGACAAATTTTTAATAAGAAATTCGACATAATATTTTGAGCTGAGGCTAAGCAAACAAAATTTTCAAGAGGGATGCAACTGAAAGTAGTTCCAGCATGCAAAAGTATAAAACATCCCGAATTCATTCAGATGGAAATTAAATTGATCATATTCAAAAATATGGAGCAGATTTCTCTATTAGTCAACAACAGGTAAATTTCCCAGTGGATGTTCTTAACAAGACATATAGGACATGTTTGCTCAAGCGGGACAGACCAATGGATGGATAACAAGACCAAAGATAGCTCGTGATCCAAAAATTTGTAGCTGGACAACACTAGCCCTCCAATCCATGGAGATGAATGTGAACAATTGGTCGCAGAAACTTTGACAGCCCATTTGTTGGTCATTAACTGGAAGGAGGAGCAACATCAAACCAGCCAGAGTTTTCGATCATGACCCATCAACAGTATGGTTCATCCATAGATGGGAACCGTTTAGAAAACTTTTGCCGCATGTAGAAGTAAGAAGCACCAAATAGGAGACTTGCCTCTTAGTGTGTAATAAAGAACTCAAACATCCACCCACATATGCATATGTTCTTTAGTATTACTATTTATTTTAATCTTTGGACAGGCCATTTTGAAAGAGATTTTCTACTCCAATGTGTATATAAGTCTGCTCCCCAGTTTTATTAATTTGTTCAGTCCAGATAAAGATGTAGCTAGTGAGTCACTTAAGTCCTATGTCCTAGCCATTTTTTAATGTGCTTGATTTATTTTCTTTATTGTTCCCTCCAGCATGAGCTAGTTAGATATTCATGGTAGGCGAAACCACACTCTGCTTCTTTCTCATTTTGTTATTTTTTTTCATCCAATATATGCTCTGACTATAGCTACTTGACAGGTCTTGACCTGTAAAATATCAGGAACAGCACCCAATACTTTAGCTGTTTCAATGTTTAAATTAATCCATACTTAGTGTCTAGGCATTGTTTGAAAGCTTCCCAAGTTAATCATTAGCTTGCCCAAGTTGAGTCGGTTTTGGTCCTACAGAGTTGATCAAAAACTTCTTTGACTCATCCGAGTCGATAAAAGGTTGCCACATCAATCATTGAGTTGCCAAGAGAACTAGGTTTTTCCTTGGGTGATTTCTTGTCTGAGTACTAGTTAATAATAACTGGGCGATCCATTGCTGACCATTATCATGTGTTTGTTTCCTAGTAATAGTTCATTTACCCTACGCTCAAAGAGTATACCAAGGTATGAATCCCCTCAATAGTCGAGCATTGGAGCACTTTCCTATACCTCAAGAGAACGTGTGGTACCGGCTCAAGGACCCCAAGGAGTTATAGGGTTATCTTGTAACAGGTTTGGTCTGCCTCAACCAACCTCACCCATGATAAGGAAAAAGGGGTGTAGGGCATAACTAGATGAGTGAACACCCATTTATGAAACATAGCATATTATATGAAGGCTGTGTGGGTGGAAAAAAGAAAATACTGCAAAGAAAATTAAAGGAGTCCGGAAACACCAAAGGTGAAAGATCAAATTAGAGCCATTGATGCAATAGGAGCCCTAATAAAATAGGAGTATAAGTTTCTCCAGAGAGCAACATAAACGCCTTTTAAATTATTCATAGGCATATCTGTGTTCACAGAGCAGATGAGATTTCTCATGGAAACAAACACAATACTATCATGCACATGGGAACTTAAGAGTTAAGGAAGTAGGATACACAGGCATCTTCCTATCCAAAATATTAGTGATTTTTTTTATACAAAAAAGATTGGCAATTATTCAGGTTTCAGAATAATGTTACCATACATGAAAAAAAACTAATAAGCAGAAAAAGTCCATTTGACCAGAAAACATACCGCAAGAAATTGCTTCAAGTTTCCTCCAGTTGCAACATCTTGAAGAAACAGCAAGAATCGGTTAACTTCAGCACCAACATTAACAGCTATGTTCACAAATAGCTCATCAGGCAAAACAAGGCGAGGAACTTGAGATGGGGACCTGTTGGCAGGGACCAATCACAAACATAGGTGTTGATATTAGCCATAGTTTTTTAATGTGACTTTTTGATACTTGAATGCACAACAGCATGTGTTTCAACTACCTGTTCAGTAAGCCCGAAGCATTGCTCAAAATGAACTGCATAAGCATGCCTAGAACTAGTGCAAAGGATACAAGAGTCATAAAATTATAATTCAGCCATTCAAAAAGCACCCAGACAGCCGTCGCACCAAGCAAGACACTTGAAGAGATCTTCTTGTTCCTCCATAACAACACATCAGCAGCTACACGTTCAATGAAAGGGAAAGGAATCAGAAAGTGCACGGAGAAGTAGCCTTTTTACAGAGAGCAAATAAAGAAGCTTATGTTTATGCGTGATTGCGTGCATCCGTAGGGATTTGTCCTGCCCTAAATGGGTGGGGATACCCTATGTCATAAAAATATAAAGGCGCTTACATTTTCCACCACCCAAAACATTATGCAGAGTCTTCTGGCGTCCAAAGAGTTTATTCGTCTGTCCAGACACAGGCTTTTCTTCCTCACGAAAGGGTGCAGATTTCTTCATCGGAACATTTTCAGCGATTTTCTGCATCGGAACATTTTCAGCGATTGTTTCCATTACGTTGTTCAAAAGATTCTCTGCTGTATATGCCATGCGCTCAGGCATTCTTCCTTTTACCTTCAAGAGAAACCACGAAAATCCATTCTCAGAAACTGAACTCAATAGCACCGGACGTTTCATATTACTGGCACTTCACCACTCATTGTTATTAAAAGGTATTTAAATTTTAGACTACAAGCACCAATTTTTTCGCAAAATATGATTGTATTTTAGAGAAAACCCCAAAAATGTTCAGCAAGAAAGACGCATCAATCTAACAAGATACACTATTCAAATTTAAAACCCATTGCTGGCAGACACATTAAAGGCAAAATAACAGTAAGAAAAGGACCTAGAAGTGATTTTGTATGCCAAGGCCCTGTTTGGATTGCAAGAAAAACATTTATGATGGAATTTTTTTTTCTTGGGAAAATATTTTCTTTCCACAATGGACCTGTTTGGATTGCAAGAAAAACATTGATGATGGAAAAAAAATTTCTTGGGAAAATTTTTTTCTTCCCACAATTTAGAGGGATATGATGTGATTATGGTTACTTTAGAGTGATATCATTTGAAGGTCCCTCTAAACAAAAATTGAATATAATTGGTTCCAATTATCTTTTTCGGTATGTGAAAAAAGTAGGACATTTTAGAAATATTTTTCCTTTCCAAACTTTCCCACAAAATTCTTCCAATCCAAACAGGGCCAAGGAAACTTTTCTCCATGGAATATTAGATTATAATGTGGTGGGAGAGGGAGAGATTTGAGAGGGAATGAGCAAGGAGATGGTGCCAAGTGGCTGAAAAATATGGATAACAAAACTCTATTTTTAGTAGAGTTTTTCTTTTCTCTGTTTTTCATCCAATTCTCACCCTCTACTCATTCATGCCCTCTCAATTTTGTTCCTCTCCCACTCTTCCAACCCTTCTCTCAACACTTGGTAAGCTAAAATTCCATGAAAAAAAAATCCACAGTTGCCAAACATGGCCTAATAATAAAATCAAATAAAAAGCCACACAAAAACAAGAAAATAAAACCTATAACACATAAAAACCCCAATCTTTCAGATGTTTTAGCTCTTCAAGATCATTCTTGCAGGGATTTCAGAATCAAATAACAAAACATGAAAAAGGAAAGACATCGAGAAGAATAACCCGTTTATTTCACATCCTTAACTAAATAAAGCTAAACATCACAAGAAAAAATGAAGAAATTAAAGCTATATCAGACTCAAACCCTAAGTCTTTCAGATATTTAAACTCATTTATGATCGGTGCTGGCAGGAATTTGAGAAATAAATGAGATAATTCTGAAAAAGAAACATATGAAGTACAATTAAAACTGAATCCACATAAGATTAAACACAAAACCTTCACATGATTAACCTCATCAAGATCCATTGATGGAGAAATTCCACAAGGAAACAAGAAAATATAGAAGAAACCAACAGATACCATACAATAAACTAAATTAAACTAAAAATCGGCATGCAACAAGAACAGTCAAAGCTACAAAAGATTACAGCCAGAAATCTTTGAGATGTTCATAGCCAAAACTCTTCAAATAACAGAGGAAGAGTTCAAGATTTCATAAAGCATTACCTAAATCAAGATAGAGAGAGCAGAGTTCAAGATTTCATAAATCATTACCTAAATCAAGATAGAGAGAAAATCAAAACGAAAGCAGAGTTGAAGATTTCATAAAGCATTTACCTAAATCAAGCTAAAAAGCACGGAGAAACTCAAATCAACAAAAGACTAAAGCCCTAGATTATCCAGATGTCTTCGTTCTTTAAGATTGCTTCTTTGGATAGAAAATACACAAGGAAAAAGAAAGAACGAGAGATGAGAGAAGAAAAAAATGAAGAGGAGGAGGAGAAGACTAACCAGTAGAATCTAGGGTTTCGGTGGGATTAAAACTGAGGAAGGTAGGGAGTAGAAATGATTTATAAATAACGGAGAGAGAGAGAGAGAGAGATCGTGTTTTTTTATTTTTGAACGACCGCCTGTTAATTGCGTGCTCGGAAGAATAACAAAGAGCCCGCTTATCTAGAAGGAACGGATTTTTCGTTTGAACTCGTATAATAATATAAAGGAAAGTCATGCTTGGCACTCCCTTATTTTTATAATGGAACTCCTTTCTTTGACGGGTACATTTGGATTACCAGAATCAGGCGCCAATTTACCATCCAGAACCATGTTTTGATATTTGCACTAAATTTTCTTGTCTTTTATTATTTAAAGAGATGTGAATGGTTATTACAGTTCCCAAAAAGCTCCCACGAGCCGATTAAAAAAGAAAGAGACAAGCTGAGTTTGTGTAATTATTAAAAATACAACATAAATAGGTTGTGGCCCATAAATCATCTCCATAGGATGATCCTGAGTTTCCGATCTATAGAGGTTTCTACAATGTGCAGTCATTCTACCAATTTAAAGATCGGAAACTTAGAATCATTCTATGGAGATGAATTACGGGGTACAAACTATATATGTTGTGGCACAACAAATGAACGGTTTTGGATCATCCTTTGAAGTGGACCCAACTATACTCTTCAATCATCTCCGTATATTGATCCTAAGTTTCGGATCGATAGAGGTTTCTACAATGTGCAGTCATTCTACCAATTTAAAGATCATAAACTCAGTATCATTATATGGAGATGAATTACGGGCCACGACCTATTTACATTGTGGCCCAAGTCCAACAAATGAATGGTTTAGATCATCCTATGAAGTGGGCCTAACTATACATTTTGAAAAATATTGAACTTCACATGCGCACAGCGTATAAAATCTCTTTTTCTTGTAGATGAGTTGGGATTGAACCTTCGACCCTAAGGGTTGAATAACATATCTCCCAATTGAACTAGCGCTCAACCCCTAATAAAATATCATCACTATATTAGCATCATTAATCAACAAGTAGTAGGAAGTGGAACCTTCGTTAACCCACATAGTCTAGTCTAACGTTGAATGGATATCTAACCGTCGTGCCCACAAAAATTGACTTGGCTTTTCTTGGTTGAGTCTTAATAGTCGCCTTATGATCCAATCTTAGTGGGGCCATTGGCAAGAGGTTTTACCTACGTCCCTCAGTATTTCTTAGTCAAAATGAGACCCCTTTGGAAACGTTGTGTGGGTTCATTAAAGATATTAAATGCCTTAGCCAACACAATTAAATTATGGGAATCTATATTATATTATATACTATAAGGCTATGTTCGTTTAAGATTATGACAACCGATTGTGAGTGCCAAACCGATTATTGGACTTAACTTTACCAATAATCAATTTGGCACTCACAATCGGTTGTCATAATCTTAAACGAACAAAACTAACAGGGCCTAATATAGATAATGTGGTTTAAAGACATGCAAACATAAGCAGGGTCTTGTAGCTGGTGCCAACATAATTGGATGATCCTAAAACATTGTCTTGGCTGCGGGTATTTACCTCATGGAGTAGTCGTGTAAGTAGTCAACAGGGAGGAGATATGTGGGATTTATATGTTACCTCGTAGTATAGTGTTAAGTAGTATTTGGTTATCGAGGTCGTAGAGTAGTGGTAGGGAGTGTCATTACTAATATAGAGACAGAAGAGAGAGAGAGAGAGAGAGAGAGAGAGAGAGAGAGAGAGAGAGAGAGCAACATTCCCAAGAAATCCAAGCAAAAGACTACCTTTTGTGGTTTTTGGCTTGGATTTATTTGTGAGGAGACAAGGGTGACACATCGGCAGATATGAAAATGATTATTCAGGAGACATCCCTGGTTGTCTTCAGGGATTTCAATAATTGGAAATGAAACAAGTGGTTTTGCTGATTTGGCACCCAAATGCCAAGCAAAACTTTTATGTCATCTTGGATTTTGTGCAGCCAAACATACGCCTGGGTTGTGCCAAGAAAACCTAGAGAGCATATCATCAATGGTTCATACTCTGTGGAAGGAACTTCACAAAAAATGAATGGCTACGATATAGAGGAGATTTGTGGGTTATGGTCAAATCCTCATATTAGTCAACTAAATTACTTCAGTAATTAGTTTTATCCCTTGACTATCCTCAAATCCCTGATGTAAACCACAACAACTTGGTCTGTGACTTAGCTAATGCAAATCATCCGAGCCTAATACCCGACTTGATTTGCTAAGACTCAATCCATCACTAGAACCACAGAGGTCTCCCCGACTTGGCGAGTTTCAGCTCGACTCTAGGGATCAATTGAGTCACAAAACTTGAAACAGTCGGTAAGATCTAGTTACAAAGGATGTTTTCTGATTAGGCTTGATCACTTACCCTAAAACAATAGCCCTTTGATCATATGGTTAGGGACTAAGTTTGGTAATTAGACCTTGCCCTTTTATTCTTCAATTGAGTCTGAGATGAGTTTGGTAATTCGGGGTTTAGATGTTTCCCCTCTATGTTTCCCCTCTTTGTTTGTAGGGGTTTCTCCCCCTTCTTTGCTTATCTTGCTCCTTTTTGGTTTTTGTTTGTTCTCCCCATCTCACATGATTGGGGTTGTTCTCGCTCTTCATGTTGTATCTTTCTTTCTTATTTATATATCTGGTCGGGGTCTGCCTAACCCCAGCTTACCCATAAATTCGCTCTTATTTATATATCTGGTCGGGTCCGCCTAACCCATAAAATAAAATAAAAAAGAGTATGAGATGAGTTACATGGGTTTACCCTTGATTGGAAAACTCTTTGAACCATTCGGTAGGTCATGAATGGACATCTAATCTTCCTCAGATTCTATCCCCTCTCGTATGTATTTATTGTACGATGGAGAGTATTGATGGAGACTTCATCGTCTTTGCACTTTTAAATATACATCTTTGTGACTTTTTATATGCCGTGTGAGAGTAAAGTCTAGTGGAAAAGTAGAGTGGGGGGCCCACTTCATAGGATGATTCAAACCGTTCAATTGTTGGGCAACTTGGGCCACAACATAAATAGGTTTGAGCCTCGTAGATAGGATGATCCGAACCTCAGTCCCTCTACAAATCAGAGGGTTAGGATCATCCTATGCAAATGATCTACGGTGTACAACCTACTTACGTTGCGGGACAACAAATGAATGGTTTGGATCATTAGGCCAACTGTACTTTTTTTTAAAGGGATTTGCTAGGGACTTTCGTAGAAAGGCATTTTACAAGATGGATTTTGCTTTGCTATCAGTCCTCGTGAAAGTATGAAAGTATGTGCACCAGACCAACTCATGAATGGATGATCTAAACTATTCAAGTTTTAGAGGGCTGCTAGCAAAACAGAATTTTGTTTGGAAAATAAAGGCAAACCCTATGGGTCTGTTCAGTTGCGCAGCGGAAACGGAAAAGAAACGGAAATGACATGGCAGTGGGAAAAGAAAAGGTAAAGAAATAGCTAAGAAAGCTGCATGTGTGTGCATTCAGTTGCCAGAAAATGAAAAAGAAACAGGTAAGAAATGGGTTTCAGAAAACATATGAAAAGGGGTTTCACACATGATTTGAAATGGGTTTCACACAACATTATGGAAGGGGGTTTCACACAATATCTGAAATGCGTTTCAAAAAATAAGCTCAAAAATCAAGGGTTTCACACAAGATCTGAAATGAGTTTAAAAAATTAAGCTCAAAAATCAAAGGTTTCACATAAGATCTGAAATAATCAAAACATATGAAAGAGGGTTTCACCTAAACCCTAATCCGAACCATCATATAAACCCCTAATCATATTTAAGAACTTTAAAAAAATCAGAAAGCCAAAGCTAAATCTAAACAAATCAAAAGCAGATTAGAGGTTTTTGCAATGGCAGAGAAATAAATAGAAATAGATTCAACGAAAACAAAAACCCCAATCTAAAAAAAATCAAAACAATGGCAGAGAAAGAAATAGAAATAGATTCAATGAAATAGAAATAGAATCAATGAAAGAAATAGAAATCAAACCAGATTAGGGGTTTTTGCAAATATAAAAGAAATAGAAATAGATTCAATGAAACCCTAAAAAACAAAAATCAGAGTTGAATGGGAGTTTAATCTTCTAAAAAAATGAAAAAATGGCAGTGAAAGAGAGAGAGAGAAAGGTACAAGGTTCGATCCCTACATCTCCATTACGAGAGAGAGAGAGAGAGAGAGAGAGAGAGAGAGAGAGAGAGAGAGAGAGAGAGTAGCCAGAGAGTGGAGACGACGGTGGCGAAGTAGTCGGACGAGAGTGGAGACGATGAGAGGGTAGAAGCTCGACTTAGGGCTTTTTTTCTTTCGATGATGTTAGTTTAGTGAGTCTCGATAAGGGGAAAATAATTTGAATCCGAGCGTTTGCGATGGATTTGGAACCGTGGAAACGGAAATGACATGCGAGATTTTAATGATTCCACTAACGCTTTCCTCGCGCTTTCATTATCCACGCAACAAGACGTCCATTTTAGCCTGTTTCCGTAGAATATGTACCTATTTTCCTTTCCGTTTTCAGTTCCCCGTCGCAACTGAACAGACCCTATGGTGTGACACATGCTCAAGGAAGCCAAGGAAGTGAGCTTGAATCCCCACGAAATGAAAAAAAATCAGTGGAAATGACCAAATCATAGGTCAATTCCATCTTCGTCTTTATATTCCATATGAAATCCTGTTTTGGAAGTGTTTTCTCACTTTTATGTAATGTCACGGTTTAGCACTCTTAATCCCTCAAAAAAATAAGCAACGCTATACGCCAAAATATGTAATGTGCTCATGACTCATATCAGAAATATAATTCCGACATAGTCTGTATGGCCTAGTATACACTATATAATGGTGTACTGTCCATGCAACTGATCAGTTGTCAATCTATTCACTCAATGGCCTTTTGGTTTCATGTTAGTCTTCGATTTATAGTATGCTTTTTTATTTTGAAAATTGATTAGGGTGGTTTCGACTCTGATGCTGTGGCAACTGCTAACATATTGGGAAGATGACTCCAGTCATCAGGGGTGGAGCTAGGAATTTACACTTGGCAGGAGTAGGGGGCTAATTTACACTTAGCTTAACTAGCCAAGCATGCATGCATTTCCATGCAATATAAAAGGGATTTTGCAAGTCATTGGGGAGCCAAGATCCCCCTCATGCTATATGTGCCTCCACCCCTGCCGGTCATCCATGGGTTTATATCTTGATTTTGTTTAACGAATTCTCTGTGTTTGTTGATGTTGTGACTAATGAAAATTTTGCTTGGGGACAGCCTTTTTATGAGTAGTCTGTTGATACATGAACTAAATGAATATAACAGATTTCATACACAAGAAAATTCGTTAAACAAAATCAAGATATATATGTAAGAAAATAGTATTCCAAGCAGAACCAATCGAGCATGATTCAAGGTACCATGCTCAAAGCATTGAGAGCCTGCCAACCCTTTTGTGGAGGAGGAGAAAAGAAGGGAATAGCAGGGATTTGAAAAGGAGGGGAGAAAAGGTGGGGATTGGAAGGATTGGAGGAAGGTTAGTTGATCACCCCAATTATAGTAGCCCAGGGGCGGAGCTAGGAATTTGCTCCATGGGGGGCAGAGAATGGTCCTTATAGCATGTCGGGACCGCCAATTTATACTTCATATTTTGCTAGGAGGACCCACCATCTCCTTCTAACCCATGTATAAGGTGGATCCAAGTAAATTCATTCCGAATCTAAATAAAGAAAGAATCAAACAAGAAAAGAAAAGAAAAGAAAAGAGAGAGCTAGAGAGAAATTTTTGTGATTAATCCCATGGTGAAAACCAAACGCGGCACAGGGCTCTACCGCTCTCCCCATATTCTCTGTTGAAAGCCTCTCTGTTGAGTTGATTCACTTAATCACTTATTATTAACCAAATTAGGAGTATATGCAGAAATCTTTCTCATTATCAAAGTGGAACCTTAGAGTACATAAACACAGTTTGTATCGAACAAAGTATATACTTTGCCATTTTGTGTCCATAAATAATTATTGGACTCAAAATTAACACAATTTTAAATCCAGTAATCAGTTTTGGACTCAAAATCAATTCTCATAATCCAAAATGAACCAGGCCCAAGTGAATAAGTTGAAATGAGTGCCAACATAAAGCTCTTTAACTTAGTCTAATAAATGTGAGTCTGATTGATCAAAACTATTGTCATTTGTGGAGCATCTCTCAGTCTCAATGAGTACTCACTCTAGTAAGATGGACCCGAGTCATCCAACACGCTACTAGCAAGATGAGTTTACGTGCATTATAAATCGGTTCACAGCAAGGCTTGTGATAATTCAGAAAGGGAAATGATATTTCCACCCTATTTTCGGAAAAAGACCAAACAAAAGGTGGTGAAACTGCTAGGAAATTGGGTGGAAATATCATTACCCATTCAAAAAATGGTTGAAATACAAACCCAAATGACAACTTTGATTTTGTGGATGTCAAATATTCTGATATTATTGTAGCTTGGGAAATAAAAAAGTAAAATCATTTTTTCAAACTCCGGAGGAACTCCATATCCAAACTGATGATGCCAAAATCCATATCTGCGCGTCGGGCGAGCGTTTGTGGCAAAACCAGCAGCTTAGGTTGGTAGAGCTCCTATTCATGGGTGCCTATGCTCATTGCTCATAGAAAACAACGTTAGAAGAGCTCCGGAGTGGGGACTCGGGGGCACCCTCTGACGCTCAAGTCAGGTATTGGTATCACAAATATCTAAGCAAGACTACTGGAGAAAAATATGCTTATGGGGGAAGAAGAGTGTCCTTTACCATTGAGCAAGGGGGTGCCTTTTATAGGCTTAGAGTTCTTACACCATGTTTTGGTGTATAAGCCATTTGTCCTTGTGCATGCCATGTTTTTAGCATGTTTGCCACTTGTAGGTGTGTTTGCCATGCATTAGCATGTATGCCATGTGTCTAAAGTAAAAGGGGAATTTATTTATTTTTCCTTATACTATTCTTGATCATAATTAGATTCCTTTGGTATAAGGGTGACATGTGGCGGGATCTAACGGTCCTATCGTATTTTCTCCCTATCACAAACCCTTTTATCTCTGCCAGTCTTTTTGATGTAGCATAAACCCAATGTCTCCAATAGCTTAGTAACTCACTCCATTTCTTTGTCAAAGAAGTTGCGCCTAAAACTTATCTTCCATGAAATTTTACCCTCCACGCACTCGGTCCATTTCTCCATAGTATGTTCCTAACCATCTGATCCATATGGCTCTGTTTTGATGCCACATCTTCATAGAATTCTCAATGTAAAAATGTACAATAAAATGCATTTTCTAGTGCTTTATTTGTGCTTGGTGACCACTTGCAACAAGCATTTCATCTGGGTTGTTGGAGTCCTTTCAGTGACGGGGCATGCCTTTCGTATACCTGAGAAATAACCCAGTGGCATGTCTGTCAGAGGGCTATCAGTGACGTGGGTTGAGAAAACTCAACCCGAACCCGAACCCGAACCCCACCCAAACTCAACCCAACCCGACTTTTTTCCCGGTTGAACCTTGTCGGGTTCGGGTTGAGCCCGCCCAAGTTGCACTAATTTGGATCCGCATCCGCCAAAGGCATTTTTTAGGGGCAATGATAAATTTGCACCCCCTTTAGGATAATTCGCACCCCTGGAAAGGAGGATATGTGGTAGACTTTAACGGTTTTTAACGTGACAGGTGTGCGATTTATCTTAAGGGGGTGCGAATTTTTCATCGCCCTTTTTTTACCATTAAAATGTTACGTGGTCCGATAACATAAATCTAATCAGGTGCACTTGCGGATGGTAGGCTTTGCCACAGTACCCCTCATATGATGTTTAATTAGAATAGACACGTGGCAGCTAAAAATTGGACGTTCCCGTAGGTCTGTACTGGGCACGCGTCTTCTTAACATCTACAAGAAAAATATCAATACCTATGTTACGTTTTGACCGAAATACCCTCTTGACAAGTTAAAGACGATTAGGGTTTCATCCTTCCAAAACCCTAGCCCTAGAAATACCGAAAAAGACCCACTCTTTTTTCCCAAGCCCTCTTAACATCCTCTTACACCTACGCACAGCATGGGCCCAAGTACAAGTTATAACATAAAGAGGTACACCATTGTTAAATAGTGAGCTCCACCCTTAATTGATCCATACCGTCCATCTATTGATTCAAAAGACAAATTTCAATCTGACAATCCTAACGTCCAACCAAATGTGGACAGCCCAGATCAACGCATGTAGGGCCCACTATCTAATAATTCTGACCCTTTTGGCTCTAGGGCTCACCCCCAGCAATTTTTTGAAGAATTAGGGCGAGGCATCAGTTTAAGCGGTGATGCGGGCTACTAATGTTACCCATATTGGGTTTTTTTGCCCTGAGTCCAAAACATCTTCTTTTTAAGCTCTCTTGTTTTTCTTCTGGTTCGTTCTGCTCCGAACCTAGGGTTTCTCTCTTCCTCTCGACTTTTCACCCATTTTCCAACTATGCCGAAGCATTATAGGCCTCCTGTAATAATCGATTCCACTCCAGATTATTCGATTTCATGAAAATCTCCTACTTATTTTTCATGTATTCAACTGAAAATCAGTTTCCTGATTTTGTTTTCTGTTTTTCAATTTTTAGGGCAAGAAAAAGGAGGGAAATGCAGCAAAATACATCACGAGAACGAAAGCGATTCACTTTCTACAGCTCAATCTTTCTACTTTCAGGTATTTATTTCTTCAATTTCTTCAAAAGGTGATTGATTCTCACTTCGTTGTAGTGTTTAGGTCTCAATTTTCGTTTCCTTTTGTCTGTTTCAAGTTAGCTAGGGCTTTCCTTTTATGCGTATTTTTTTAAGTTTATTGTAGTTGATCATGTAATAGGGTTTTGAACTTTCAGTGCTTCTTATGAGTTAGGGTTCGATTTTTTATTTTTTGGGAATAATGGAAGCTTTATTAATAAGGAAAATAAGGTGGGAACCCCGCAATGGAGATTGTTTATACCCAAGAAAAAGACAAATGGGAAAATGATAAACAGTTATACAACCATAAGGGCGGAGATGATCAAAGATCGCCATTCTATTTCTGTCAATGACCATCTTATTTAATTTCTCAGTGTCACTGTTGGGTGATTTTCTAATGTGCTAAAAGAAAGTAGGAAATCCCACCAATTGGTCATGAATCTCGTCAAGCGAGCGAATTTCTAAGTATGAGGGTGGGTCCTGTCCAGTCACTAGATGACGTTGAGAGAATCTCCCTCAACAATCAACCCTCCCATGTCACTTTTGTCTGTGATCCTAATACCATGAAGAACTGCTCTTACCTCTGATTAATTTGATTCTGGACTCCTAATCTGTACCTCAGGGCTTCAAGTTGCTCCATAATGTGGACTTGAATAAGGTGGTGGTGGTGGAAGGGGACTCTCTCAACATTATTAGGTGGTTGCGGGGTCCAAAACCAGTGCCTTGGAGATTTGTGGCGTATTTTGACGAAATTCAAGATATCATTGGGATGAAGTCTATCTCTTTTAAGCATGTCAGGCCATCTGCCAATGGTGAAGCGGATAGTCTAGCAAGAGCTGGGGTTCACAAAGAAAGCCTTGAGCTGTTTGATTTTCTTCCCCCATAGTTGTTGGCTTGAAAGTTTGTTTCTTCTATATCGATTGTAATATGCTCAGGACCTTCTTGGTCTCTTTTTTTTTTTTGGAATGAATCCTATTTACCATTAAAAAAAAAATGGACCCGAGAAGACCCACTCGGAAGAACCGTTCTCATCTCCCACAACGTCACCTAGAGCTATGATCAGTCTTCCTGTTGGATTTCTTTAGACCTTTTTTGCAATCTTCTTGCTGTTGTTGGGAAGGATAAAGGAGGAAAAAAGGGCGACCGAGAGATTTTCATAGGCATTTCACTCTAATACCATGTTAAAATAAACTATAAAAAGAAGCACAAAGAAGTGAATCATACGATACATCCCCATTCTCATACTATTTGCTACGAGAGATAGAGAAAGAGAAAAGTGAGTTAGAGCTGTCTCCCCCTCACTGATTTATTTATATACTGAAAGGAAAGGTACAATTACTAAAATGCCCATAGGCTTATTCTCATACTCCCTCTCAAGCTGGAATGTATAAGTTATACATTCCTAGCTTGCTACAAATGTCACTCAACTTTGCTTTATTCAATGGTTTTGTAAACATATCAGCCAACTGTTCTGCAGAACGAGTGAATACAATACATATCTCCCCTTTCTGAATTCTCTGACGAATGAAATGATAGTCGACTTCGATATGCTTCGTTCGCTCATGGAAGTATAGATGGTAGCCCTGTTGTCACAATACAACTGTGAAGGCAAAGGAAACACAATACCAATCTCAGACAGGAGTGACCTCAACCAGATAATCTCTGTACTAGTATGTGCCATTGCTCTGTATTCTGCCTCAGCACTTGATTTTGCAATGACGTACTGCTTGTTGCTTTTTTTTAAGAGAACCCAAGGGATGGGGTCGGGTAGAGATTAGGGGGGGGGGGGGGGATGGGGAGACCCAAGGGAAGTAGGGAGATGGGATTAGGGTTTAGGATTGGGGTGATGGAGATGGAGTAGGTGGAGGCTGATGGTGATCCCTAGGGATCAGAAACCCTAGGGCTTTGATACCATGTTACGAGAGATAGAGAAAGAAAAAAGTGAGTTAGAGCTGTCTCCCCCTCACTGATTTATTTATACACTGAAAGGAAAGGTACAATTACTAGAATGCCCATAGGCTTATTCTAACACCATTTATTTATGCTGCTTGGGGAGACCCAAGGGAAGTAGGGAGATGGGATTAGGGTTTAGGATTGGGGTGATGGAGATGGAGTAGGTGGAGGCTGATGGTGATCCCTAGGGATCAGAAACCCTAGGGCTTTGATACCATGTTACGAGAGATAGAGAAAGAAAAAAGTGAGTTAGAGCTGTCTCCCCCTCACTGATTTATTTATACACTGAAAGGAAAGGTACAATTACTAGAATGCCCATAGGCTTATTCTAACACCATTTATTTATGCTGCTTGATACTTACAGAGTAGCCTTTATTAATTGACTAATCTAGGTTAAGGAGATGTATGTGAAGTACACAAGGGAATAAAAATAAAGAAAAAGAATTAAAAAAAAGTTCTAAGACTGGAACTTCGATTATAGTATTACTAAATTATTTTAAATTATTTTGATATTCAGGGGAATTTTTTGTATTGAATTACATAAAATGTATTTTATTTGTTTCTTTTTTTATAACTGTAGGCGGCTATGCATTCTCAAGGGTGTTTTCCCCCGGGAGCCGAAGAAAAAGTTTGAAGGGAACCACAAGACATATTATCACATGAAGGACATAATGTTCCTTGCTCATGAACCACTACTCGAAAAGTTCAGGTATCTAACAGTGGTCTGGCAATGATTGTAGTATTGCATGGAAATTGATAGAGCACATAGACACATGCAGAACACCGTCACATGTATCTATGCATGTCTGCACATATTTATCTATTCATTTTTGTACATCATAAAATTGAAAGAAAATGGTAGCTTTGAATGAGCTCTCCTCATATCAGAAGGTACTATTGAATGTTGGATTCTTGAAAATGGTCACATGTTTAATCAGTTCCAGAAAGTACAACATGATTTTCATATCCATGCCTCTGGCTTTAATCATGATTGCTCTGATATGGAGCTCATGAATAATGACTTTTGTTTTACTTTTGGTTATGCACTTTTTTTTTTAATCAAGGATTGCACTTACCTTAGTTAAGTTGTTAGGGCATGAAAAATTGGGATGTTGGCGGGACAAATGACGGATATAATTTGTTGAGATCATATTACTTCTTAAGAACACATACTAATGTAGCAAATATAACCAATCTTCCATAACATTGGTTGCTTGAATATTTGAACTGATGCACAGCCCTTCATTGTGATTCTAGATTTAGATCACCACAGCAATGCTCATGCAAATAAGGCAGCGGAGGGAAAAAAATCCAGAAGCAATAGGATCCCAAACTATAAGCAGATCCAATTCAATTAATTTTATTTGAGAGGAAGAAAATAATAAGAATCATTTTTTTTTTCTCATTGATCGAATTTTCCAGTAATATTTCTATTTAGATAGCCAGTCCACTTCTATACTAATCATCCAGATTGATAAATCAAAATTTCAAAGATATCTCTAATCATATGGTCCAGATAGTGAGTAAATTGCAGCAAAAATAGTTTGAATGGTATCACCCTATTAATCATATAGCAAACACACCACATAGGAGTGGAGTGTAATACCAAAGAATAACAGAACTCTTATCCCACAAGAAGAGCTACAGAAGATTCTAGAAAAAGAGTATAAAGCACTCTCAGATCCTTCTATTCAGCAACCTCAGAACTTTGTATTTTGTGGAGTTACTTTGTATTTGTGGACTGCTGTATATGCAATGTGGTGACTCTGTTCATTTATTCCTTTGCTCCTTGTGGAAGCATGCTCTTTTGTGGAAGGTTGTTAGCTATTATTTTCATATGCGTGTGTGGTTGTAATTAAATTGCATGCGACTTTGAAGGATACCCAATTTGGGTTACTGTTTTTGGTAGTGTGAATGTGGATGGATCTTTTTTTTTTTGCTAATGACGGGAATCATATTTTTTGCTGATGCTTTAAGATGGTGAACCATGATATGCAATATTCCATTTTTTTTTCAAAGAAAACATTTTATTAAAACTGAGAAAGGAAGATACAGCAGAAAAATGGGGACAAGGTATTCCATTTATTCATATTCAGTGGAGATATGATGGGATCTTGTATTTCTTTTGTAGTCAGTGAATAATTCTTCAAGATACTAATTATTTATTTGCTCATTTATTTATTTTTATCATGCTTCAGAGATATTAAGGCATATGACAAGAAGGTGAAGAAAGCTTTGGGGAAGAAGAACAGGGAACTTGCTGACCGTCTATTGAGCCGAAAGCCTTCTTATACCCTTGATAGGCTTATTAGAGAAAGGTGTGCACCTTCTCTAGTTGCTCTGATATGACAAATCTGGTTGCAACTTGTTCTAATCTCAAATAATGTTTTTCTGTAATTGTGCTTGCTGAATTAGGTACCCAAAATTCATCGACGCACTCAGGGATTTGGATGATTGTCTCACTATGATACACCTATTTGCAGCACTTCCTGCTGTTGAGAGTGAACACATACGAGTAAAGCGCATCCAGAACTGTCGAAGGTTGGTTTTTGCGAAGTCATAAGTAAACTTCGTTTTATGTTGCTTTCATCTTGTCAATGTGCCATGACAGGGAACTTTAAATTATGGGCCTCATTGATATGTACCATATGTTACATGCTCTGGTTTGTGTTCTTCAAGCTAGGGGCTATGATTTTTGAGTAAACTTCATTTTATGTTGCTTTCATCTTGTCAATGTGCCATGACAGGGAACTTCAAATTATGGGCCTCATTGATACGTACCATATGTTCCATGCTCTGGTTTGTGTTCTTCAAACTAGGGACTATGATTTTTGAGCTTGTTCATATCATATTCTATGAGCTTTTCCATGTTCACATATTTTTCTTTTCTTTGAATGATACCAAAATGATAGGGGTCATCCATGAAATGACAAAGACATCCCGAGTGAAGCCGGGTTGATTCATAGTCAAGTGGGGCCAACATGACACCACGCCCACGCCCTACTCGACTTTAATGTGAATCCACAAGAGAGGGGAGGAGTAATTTTGTTTTTTTTTTTGTTTTTTTTTTTTGACAAGTTTGACTTTGACCAAATGGTTGAAAAGGGGGGTTTTCCCTGTCTTTGAGTTTTCATAGTTCAGGGGGCCCACTTTAGCCGATCGCGAGTTGGGTTTTATCTTATTTTCTGTAGGAGTCCATGTTAGTTACTTTTGGAAATAGAAGTTCTAGTTTCCTAATTGAGTTAGGTAAGTCAAGTTAGGATTAGTTTCTATTTCAGTTTGTTATTGTTTTCAATTAATTGTAGAGTCCTTGGGTAGTTTCCTTTCCAACTGTTATAGAGTCCTTATTGGTGAGGTTGGTAACTCAAGATGGGCGGGGGATTGGCTTCCAAATATGGAAGGAAGCCCCCCTATGCAAGTCTTGAGAAGCTTTTGAAGTGAAAGAACTGACCAGACCATTGGATCTTGACATCTTGTTCGAATTTCCTGGGCATTTAAAACCGTCATAAAGATCGAAATTCACAACTTGCTGTTTCAAATTTCTCTACCAATCTCCTTGGATTCCATCAAGGTCACCATTTTAATTGCCTTTTTTCCCTAAATCCCTTCCAACCAGCCCATCCTACATCCCAAAATTTATTGAAGAGCAAACGAATTTTGTTTGATTTTATTCTTCTCAGAACCAAATTCCATGTTTTTCAATAAAGATTTTATTTTGGATGGCAATGGATTAAATTAATCAGAAATAGGACGGGTGGGGGGGGGGGGCGGGGGGGGGGACCGAGATGGTTAAGACGGGGACCCTTCTGACCGAGATGGTCAATACAGAAAGGAAGAAAAGATATATAAGAATAGAAACAAAGGCCTCAAAGAGGGAGGAATAAAAAAAACTCCAGAAAAGCCCTATCCACACCATCTCCGGCGAGCTGATCAACCTCCCTATTTGCCGATTTTTAAACATGTTGAAATGAAATTGATGATCCAGATATACGGTCTGAAATCTCATCCATAAAGAATTGTTTTGTAAACATATACTTGATAAATACAATTGATTCTTTTTTATAATATAAATTATTTTTTTGTTATTTTTTGATAAAATGGATTTTTTTTGTGGAGATTAAGTTGCCCGTTGCGATGGATGCTATAAGTGATTACAATATATATTTTTTAAATTGAATTATTATTTATCGTGACATTGGATGTCATCCGAGTTTGCGTGGTTGGTGTCTTGGAATAAAATCTTTATATATTATATTAGAAGAAAGTTAACTGAAGCATTATTATTCAAAAATAAATAAATTAACTGAAGCATAATTTGATACATACTTTATGTGCATTACTCATTTTTGTGAGTTGTAGCTTCTTTCTATGCTTGGCCTAGCAAAGAAATTATTGAAGAACAATCGGAGTATTTTTGCTTCTATTCTTTTTAGAACTCAATTCCCATGTTTTTCAGTTATAAATTGTATCATGAATATATATTTTATAATTGCAACAACTCCTGTTGATAAAATGTAATAATGTTATGTGAAAAACAGACATGAAGAAACATGGGTGCGTTGCATCCATTTATGCATGCCTACAACTCTGCAAGCATGTTCTTGGGAATCAAGGGCATATTTATTTAATAAGACAGGCTCACATGCATTTAATTCTTTGATGATCTTACACTTTAAGTGTCTATTCTACCTTCTACGAAATAATATTTTGAATGACACTTGGAAGATTGCTTATTGGTTTTTAATTAGGTTGAGCCATGAATGGCAAGCATACATTTCTCGAACTCATAGCCTACGGAAGACCTTCATATCTGTGAAAGGCATATATTACCAGGTAATACTGTTTAGTGATGCTCTTAGAAGTCAGTGTAGAAGGCTTCAAAGCGTGATGCTTTTATTTATTTTTTAAATTGCTATGTTCATGTTGTTCATTTATCCAGGCTGAGGTCGAGGGTCAAAAAATCACATGGTTAACACCACATGCACTGCAGCAAGTCCTGACTGATGATGTGGACTTCAATGTCATGCTAACCTTTTTGGAGTTCTATGAGGTTAGACTTGAATAGTTATTGTTGTACCCATTCTCTTCATTGGATTCCTGACATATAATTTCCATTTGTGGCTTTTCTGTTGCTGTTTGCCTTACTGTGAAATGAAAATTGAGTGTGTGGGAATTTTATGAGGGCAGGCTTTGATGGATGTTGCTGCATGCTTTTTCTTCAATACGACATGTAGGATATTCTTGTTAACATGTTCATTGACATTTTTTCTGCTAGTTAGATTCCCCCTTCTTAGATCTGCCCTTCCACGTAATCTGACTGGTTAGGAAAAAGAAGCATTTTCAGGCGACAATGTAGTTTATTTTTCAGAGGCCCTTGGTCCTATGGGGAAGGAAGCAAAGTATAGCGTGAAAAGAGTCCAAATGCTAGCTAGTTGAGCTAGAAAAAAGGCTTGGAACTTTTGTTAGGACCAAAATGCTCCAACATGCAAAGAAATAATGTACTGTATCATACCTGTCTGAAATTGTGGTGCATGCCTTGAGGCGATAAGCAAGTACGTAGGAAAATTAAGGCAAATAAAATGGAAAAACTCTCGAGAAAATTTGTAAAACTACTATAGGAAGTTTGTTGGCTGCTATTAATAAATAGTTGCTTAGAGTATTAGAATGTGCAATGATTGTGCTTTGTTCTAGAACTAATGGAATAAATTTGTAGTCTGGGACCAAGCTATTTAAGGGTGCTACTGTCTCCAAGTTTTCAGTGCAGATCTAACTGAATATAAAATTCTTTTACATGTTATTGGGTCTGCACAGCGGAACCTCCAATTTAACCTTGAAAGTGTTTAAATTCTCAAGCCCATATTTAAATTCATGTGATGAAACATGAAGTTGCCTGTTCTGTTGTTGGATTCTCGTTTACAAGCTTAGATCATATATTGAGCATGTCTCCTCATATTGCTTACAAGCTTAGATCATATATTGAGCATGTCTTCTCATATTGCTGTTTGACATTTTTTGCAGACACTCCTTGCTTTTGTCAATTTCAAGCTTTATCATTCCATAAATGTGAAGTATCCACCCATTCTTGATCCTCGATTGGAAGCTTTAGCAGCAGGTATGTGCTTATTGACTTGCCAGGTTTTGTTTATATCTTAGTCACACATATCGTTCTTAGGAATTTCTCAGCAAGAGAACATCTTGGTATCCATTAAAATTTTTTTTTTTCGGGTTTCTATTGAGAAAAACGATAAAAATAAAATTATTTAAAAATATATATGTTAAAGAAAAAATATAAAATAAAAATTTCGTAAAAATATCACAATATTATCGTGCTAAGTGATAAAAAAAATGAAAAAATTGCTATATTTTTTAAACTATCAGGATTATTTCGGGATTTTGTCAATCCCTCAAAATCGCGTGAGAAAATCATGATATTTTCAAAATGTCAGAGATATTTGTGACATAGGTTTATATAACATTTGTTGTTCTGATGTTCTATCAAAATTAGCTTGATGCTTTTTTTGTTAATTGTTTTACTCAAGGTCCTCCTGCTCACACATTTAGTTCTAAATGTTTTATATGTTATTTCATTCTATTTTCCTTTAGATTTTATTGATTCCTGAATTTTTGTGCAGAGCTTTATGCGTTGTCTAGGTATTTCGCTGCTAATTCAAGAGCTGCATTGCCGGACCCTCAAGCCACCAGTCCTTCCGGCGGAGAGCAATCTGAGGTAGGGAAAATGGGAACACAAACTGATGAGTCTGAACTGCGATTGGCACAGCTTCAACATCAGCTTCCTGCGAATGAACCAGGTGCATTGATGCACCTCGTTGAAGATGCTACCAGTGGCGACGAAGAAAACAAGGATACAAGAGAGTGCAAGGCTCTCTTTAAGAATCTGAGGATTTTCTTAAGTCGTGAGGTTAGCATATCCTTCCGTTTGTTATGGATCCTTACTGTATCATGATGTTTTTTTGTATGTGTTGAACATGTTCGTATGATTTTTTATCGGAAAAAGATACGGAGACCCTGATTACTGCCTAGCAGGAGACCTGCAATTTTAATTTTTTTTTGAGATTGATGCTCTTTATTCGGAGATGCTCTTTGACACAATGCATCAATTTAAGGGAGTGTTAACATAGCGTTTCGTAACAATATAAGTGCAGTTTAGTCATTTATATTCTTTGTTATCGTGGAACATATAATGGGGAATATATGTACTTTCTTTGTTATTAACAGAATGGGATAGTGTTGTCTTTTTTCTCCCCTATATTCTCATGCACAATTTTTTTAATATGGGTTCATACATTTCCTAAATACTGCACACATTTTTATTTAATTTTTCTTTGTAATGGATTTGTTAATTTATTTTGCTGTATTGTCAATTACTCAGGTCCCAAGAGAATGCTTGCTATTTGTGATTCCAGCATTTGGAGGTACAGTTTCTTGGGATGGTGATGGTGCTCCATTTAAAGAAGCTGATGAGGGGATTACACATCAGGTTAGTTTCCTGTGCCCTTTTATTAATTTTTTTCATTTTCTGTAAACCGATGGATATCACTTTTATCTGCTTCCGAGTCTATTAGCTTTATTATCATTATTATTTTGGATAACATGTGCCCAACCAGCACGAGCCCTGTGGTTTCTCAGTTGCAATCTTTAACTTTATTATTGCAAATTGTTGGTGATTATTATTTTCTCTATATTTCTTTTTTTGATTTATCATGAGGAAGAGTACAGTGTGATAACTGATAACTATAGAAGGACAGAGCCACACCTCAACTCAACTCAACTAAGCCTTTGTCCCAAACTAGTTGGCGTCGGCACTACCATTCAAAAAAAGAAAAGAAAAGGACAGAGCCACACTGCCAGTGACTTAATTGCAGCTACCTGAGGCACAAATCTGCCAAGGAAGGAGTCCAATGTGATAAGTATTCAAGAAAGAAAAACACCAGAAACCAAATTGCTGAAGACCCCATGTGCACCTATGCGACCATCTACCCGCTTACAACCACACCTAAACCCAAAACTGCACAAACAGACAAGATTGGAGGTGTCTCTTTTATCCTGAAGAAGCTTCAATATGTAAAAATGGAAAACCTATCCAATTTAGGAGCCCTCATCTCCTCTATGGTTGCATTGTCTAGAGAGAAGTTCCTTACCAAAAAATAGCGTAACATAAATGGTTCCCCAATTTCCATCATAATGTATTCTCTAAGGACCCCATTGCCGGGGCTATATCTAGCATTGCTCCACTGATCTAATTCATCATCGGCCTCCTCCACTTCTGCTTCCAGAAAATAAAGTTGTTCTAATTCCTTATATTTTCTCCTCATATTGCCATCATACTAAAAGTTCCACATGCATCCTTATTTTTGCTCCAGCCAAGCCTTCTCAACCATCTTTAAATGCCTAGCTCACATTATTTGAACATGGGATGGCAATTTGCTTCCTTGTTAAACTATAATGATTTGGCTGCTGCTTTCCATTTTATTATCATAAGTTCTTCACTTTTATGCATAGTGGAGGTCAGGGTGCAAATCATTAATCTATTAACAACTTATTGCTTTCCATGTTCTCATATATTCAGGCTTCATCACCTCAATGGGGGCTCATGGATAAAATGATTAATGTATGAAAATGCTGTATGGAATGAAGTTCTAAACTGGCTTTAGTACTGCTAATAGCTGACAAAGAGTATATTTGGATCACGGGAACTGTGGGTTCCAGCGACAATGCATGAGTCAATGATGTTAGGATGTTTTTTTTTGAAAGTTAATGATGTTAGGATGTTGGAAATTGAAAAACTGCCGACTTGATTAATTCATGGATAAGTACTAACGCAACAAAATTGTTGAATTTTGAAATTAAAAAACCGCAACTTGATAATACGTGGAAAAGAATGGAAAAAAGGATTCTGTTGCCAATTTTGAATTAACCATATGCACTATACAGGTTGCAGTTTGCTTGTTGGTATACCCTTAGGGATTAGAATCTTTCTATCTACTTGATGTTGATATTTACTAATTACCACATCACTATGATCTTTCTTGGTTACTCCATTATGCAGATTGTCGATAGACCGACCCAGGGACATATGTTTCTTTCTAGAGAATATGTTCAGCCACAGTGGGTTTTTGATTGCGTAAATGCTCGGATTATCTTGCCAACAGATGGATACTTGGTTGGAAGGTACTTCTCAAGGCATATTTACTGTTTTTCATTTGAGGAATGCTAGATTCACAGGCGCCCTTGCAAGAACGGGAGTAAAGGGCGCCTCCATTGGTCACTTTCTATTTAAGATGACACAGAAAAGTACGATCATAACTGTCGTAAATGAAAAGCGACCAATGGAGGTGCCCTATTACTCCTTTTTTTGCAAGGTCACCTGTGAATCTAGCATTCGTCTTATCATTTTTGTTAATAGCTCTGTAGTATGTATTACTGCACTTCAATGATACTACGCATGACACTTTCTGGCAATGTCATCTAAAATTTCGGTGGGCATCACATTTGAAATTTTTTGATGGGAAAAGATATCCTTTTATTTATATTATACTTAAACATATACAACTTCTAATGGGCTATTGTTCATATGCACTGGACATGTTACTGGGCTACTTACATTTTGAAAATAACTCGAAACTGAATATCCATGTAGGGTTGAGTTTTAGATTTTTTTTTACTGATATGGAATTTTAACTGTGAGAATTACGTGGACACTGGGTGTGTATCCTGACAAGGTAACTTAGTGAAAGTGATAACAAGAAGCTACTATAGTTGATTGTTTGCATGGGAGTTAAAGGATTTGCTCTCGTTTATGGTTGGTTGGATTTAGTTAGTGGGGCTGTATTAGATTTTGGATAGCATTTTTTTAATTAAAGGTGTTGCGGTATTCCATATTGTTTTATCCTTCCGGTTGCTGTAGAGCTCTACTACATTACATATTTGATATTTTATTTGTTTTAGTGTATGCTGTATATTTTGCTTTAGTAGGAAATGGCATGGTGCCTTTTTTACATGTGTAGATCAGTTGGTCGATTTGTTATTTTGCAAAGCGGGGTGAATGTGATTCTACGTGTGGTTTTAATCTTATTTCATTTTTTGGTTGCCTTTTTGTTTTGACATTTTCAGAAGAATTCTCTTTGGTAGATTGATTCTTGACATGTAGGTTTGAGCTAGTATGTGACTAGTTAATATAATTTCTTTGTTTGATACGTTAACTAAATTCATAACCAAATGTTTTTCTTTAGTTCTATTCTCTGATCCCTCTCCTCCTGTCCATTTCTTGTTTTACTTACATTTATCTTTTATACAATTGTCGTTATTCATTCCTGTTTCAATGGATTTCAACAGGTTTTTCTTTAATGGTTTTTCCCCTTTTATAATGTGGCAACTGACGAATATCTTGATTCCTGGGAGATGCGATGATTTAGCAAAGAGCACATGCTTTGCAATATCATGCAATGCGATATGCATATATGCATCAATATTCATCTTTATTTTTATATTTAAATGAATTTTCTTGTTATTTAACAGAGTCCCTCCACCGCACTTATCGCCTTTTGTTGACAATGAGGCAGAAGGTTATATTCCTGAGTATGCAGAGACAATTAAACGTCTGCAAGCAGCGGCAAAAAAACAACTTTTACCAATGCCGGGCTTTGATAACGATGATTTGGATGATCCACAAAATCTATTGATGGAAGGTATTATTGATAGGGCTGAGGCAAATGAAGCTGCTGAAAGGAAGCGGAAGGTACACGCCTTTGAGTTAGTTATTTATTGTGGACTTTTCCATTTCCAAAAAAAGAAAAGATGGTTGACTTTCAGAATTCTGTTTGTGTTTAATGAAAGGAATTTCAATTGTATACCAATTAATAGAAACTGCCCATTTTGGGGTGGTGTTTGCAGATGTCAATTCTTGAGAAGCAACACCATGATCAGTTGAATATGGAACTTCAGGGGATTACGTATTCTGCCTCTTTGTCAAATAAGAATGTCCAGAGCTCAGTTGAAAATACAGAGGCCAAGGAAGATTCTGTTCCAGACCTAGAGCAAGTGATCGAGGATACCCGCAACATGTCCAAGGTTGTGATGTCACGTAAAAAGAGGAAGCTTTACGAAGCAATGCAGGTAATGCCATTCTCATTTTTCCTGTTTGTAAATGTATTGTTTCATGACTGTAGAATTTAGTAAATTTATTGGTGACTAAATTTCATATAATATTGATAAAACTTGTTTTACCGGTGTTTAAAAACACGTACATGGACAAGAACTCGACCGAGGTAAAACCGAGTTGACTTGGGCAAGTCAATGATTGAAGCAACAAGTTTTTAATTCTTTGATAACTCAAAAAGAGTGATGCCTCTAGTTTTTGGAGAAACGTGAAATATCGCATCCATCCGTATGGCCCGTATCTCATGAATGCCCCATCCGGGGAGCTTTAGCTACTCACCCTAATGACTAAAGGCAAGTTTATACAATATCCCTCCCAGTATGGGGGAGACAAAGGCCAATCGTTTCAAGTGAGTGTCGATTTAAGGCCCCTAGTTGAGGTGTGGCACTTCAATAATACTATAAAGGCTTGGTCAATTGCAGTCTTGTCTCTTTAACGGGCCACAAAGAGACCAATTCCAAGTGATTTTCGAATGTAACCTCTTAAGTCTCTCGAGCCCATGTGGCCATTCTGCGTCGGTCATACCAATTAGAATGAGCCTTCCGATTCTCCCCCTCAAAATCAAGCTCTGTAGTCTGCCCAACTATAGAGTTGGGTCAACGGTTTTAAGTTTCGATTGAAATCCGAAATTTCGGGTTTCGGTCAACTCCGAAACCGAAATTGGGTAAAACTCGAAACGTTACAAAATTTCGACCGAAATTTCGTTATCCCTGAAATTTTGGTCCGAAATTTAAGGGGAATCTCCTAAAAAATCTGGAATTTTTATTTAATATTATCCCGAAATCTCGGTAATTTCGGACGAAATTTTTTAAGAAATAAAATATTATTTTATTTGATTTTGTTAGATTTCGTCTGAAATTTCGGTTTCGGTGAGGAACGAACGCATTCCGAAACTGAAATTTGAAACCTTGGTTGGGTCTCTAATAATTAATATTTTTGGTGGCCACATTTTATGTAAAGTATTAGAGTATTAATTATCAGTTAGATGTTGTCCATCACCCCATCCCTTATCTCTAGTCTCATGGCCTTTCTTTCGTTTAATTCTATATACTTACTCTGCCCACATTCTTGGTGCACCGGGATTCATACTTATCTGTCTGGCAAGAAGAAAATCCTTTGACCTCCAACTGCCACTGCCAAGTGGGAGTTTTCTTGCCTCCATATGTCATTGGTGACCCTACTAATGCCTTGCCAGAGTCCATGGCTATTGTGACCACCACGACCGATTCCACTTGAGAGACTGAAAAATGTTTCTTATGTACTTTGAACCATAGTTTCCAGGCTGGTAATGAATTCGGGAAGCGAAACATGAAACCGAAACGGGAAATGCATGGAAAAAATTGAGGGAAACGAGGAAACTATCGAAAATTGTATGAGAAACGTATTGAAAAACGTCTTAGAAAACGCATTAGAAACTTTTAAGAAACGATAGAGAAACGTCAATGAAAATGCATATGAAACACAAGGGAAACACGAATTATATGTTTTTGTAGAGTTAAAATCTGTTAATTGCTAAATTTTACGGGATTTTACGCATAAATACATACATTTATAATTTTTATTTAAGTTAGAGGCATACATAGACGATTCATATATGTTATTTATTTATTTTTTAGCATACTTTTTTACTTATTTGTTTTTTATTACAAATTTACAATACATGCTATTGTTTTCCTATCATTCAAAAAAAGAAAGAAAGAAGCCATTGTTTTCCTTTTAAATATCCATTCCACAATTTTTTAGTGTGATTTTTGCAAAACAATTTTCGTAAGTTTCACACATGTTTCGTTTAAGTTTTCAACGCATTTCCCATACATCTCTCACATGTTTCACAAATGTTTTAGATAAGTTACCCATATGTTTTCCACGTGTTTCCCATATGATATCTATGCGTTTCGGAAACGTTTCTCAAATTTTTCATCACGTTTCGGGGAAACGAGTTTCCACCCGCCCAAGGAATTTCCGGCTACTGTGCTTTGAACAACATTAATGTTCACATATACTTTCTTTTTTAATGGAATGTTCACATATACATTAATGTTGACATATACTTTGAACAACGTTTCCTAAAAAGGTGCTCGCTTATATCTTAAATTACTGGATAGAACTTGAAATCTACATTGGGTTCATCTCACAAAACTCTTAAGCATGCCCTCTTAGACTACCATACATTATGTAATGAGACCAAGAGCTTACACAGCGAAACTTAAAAAATGTCTCTATCAGTTTGTCAATGGGTCTCAATAACTATAGCTTTTTTTTTAAAGGTAACATTTATTAAAAGCCAAACATCCATATACATAAGAGGGACAAGGCGTCCCACCAAGGCTATACAACTTAGCAAAACAAACTAAATCCTCGGTAATATCAACTATCCAGAGATCATTGACACTCTTGAAGTGAGTCGATTACATCCACAACTTATGCACTCACTCCTTTTCCAATTTATCTGCTTGTTCATTAGCTGATCTTCTCATATGGTTACATTCCAGCTTAATCCTCAAGCAAAGATCCTTTTTTTTAATGGCAAGCAAATGTCCTTAATCTCCAATATAACATCCGCAAGCTTCCATGGCCTGAGAGTGCAGTTTCTTGCCCATGCCTATACATTAGAGGAGTCCCTTTCAATGATTAAGGGCCCTAACCTTGAGCCAACTGACCTCAATTGTCAAAGTAGAGGCTCTAGCTTCTGGCACAGTGTCATCACACACACACGCACCCCATCCGTCTCAGAATATGAGAGTAGTGTATGCCCATGAATAGACCTCCGATACTCGTTTGACCTTGTGGGGGGGGTGGGGGGGGGGGGGGGGTGGGGTGGGGGGGGCTTCATTTCTCCCAAAAATGAGGTCAATCTTGAGGAACACAACTGAACAGAACCAAAGAGAAGACGTCAGCACTTTGGTTCACAATGTTGACCCAAGTTATGTAATGGGCAACTGATTCTTACATCCAAGTCCTGAACCGTAGTCCAACACTTTGCCGCTATCCATATTAATTCTAGCAACCAGCAACCAAACTTTAGAGAAATTAACTTTTAATCCCATCGTAATTTTGAACCATCTGAATTTCCTCTTTAAATATTTTGCTTGATCTCCATAAATATAAGGGTGTCGTCAACAAGCTGCAAATATGAGATTCGCTTTGGATGTGAGCAACTGAGTGCTTTTACAGCCATTATGAATATAAGGAGATAAGGGGGGCCCTGCCTGATAGTGATGCGTCTTGAAATAGTGAAGCATCCAGTCCGTGTCCAGGATTGAGAATGAAGCTGAAGATATGGTGATAATTCTTCTCTTTCATGGTTTCAGTCGTAAGGGTTGAAACTTGAAACTGTGAAAGAAAAGAATTAGACCCTTTTCATTTTGATCAAACTTGTAGTCTTTTGGATGATCATCTTTTGAGAAAAATACCTGGGTTTAGTAGGCTGCAGGTATAGTGCGAGTTTGCTTCCATTTGGGTATTATAGATGCTTTCATATTTTTCACTATTTCAGTCATCTTTGTTGCTATCTACTTCTAGATTCATAGTTCTTGCACCGTTTGTCATCATGCTCTTCTACTTTTCTGTGCATATTGAAATGACCTTGAACACCTGTATTTCTTTTGAATCAATGGATATGTATTTAGGCCTTAAGCATTTTCTCATGAATTTATTGTTTCTCTGTTTCAGATCGGCAAAGATAAGAAAAAATCACAGGTTAACCTTCTCAAAGAGAGGAAGAAGAAAGCTCAGAAAGCCAGTTAACAAGGATGTCAGAGGATCCTGCTGCTTATTATTATTATTATCACTGCCATTATCAGCATTGTATTTGACTGTAACAAATAGTTTAAATTTATAGTTTTAGCTTTCTATTTTATCTATAATTTTTAGTGAAGCCAATTGGGGTCTTGATTGGCTGAAATTTTGTTCAGAATGTAAAGAAAGCTTAGCTCTATTCGCATAAAATATCCAAGTTATTATCTGAAGATGATGTTTTGATGCTTGTATAGGCTCCACACGCCTTCTTTTGGGATGCTGGTATGGCCACCCACTTTTTATAGGCATCTCCTTCACAACTGGCTGAGGTTATAGAACTTGGTTAAACCATCTCCATTTCTTTTGACTTAAAATGGGTGTAAAACAAATTTTAATCCCATTTTAAAGGGGGAAAATGGATGTAAGATTTGTTTTACGCCCATTTTTTGTTGGCCTAATGAAAATTGCATACCCATGGGAAAAAAAAACTGGTAATTGTCTGCTCATCACCTTGGAATCAACAGGGAGATTCAGATGGTGATTTTCAGTGAATCTCTACAAACCATTGAAGCTGCCACTTTTTTTCCCTATATGTGTTTTGTTTTAAGTCTCCGATCAGACAAAGAAACACAGATGTAAGGTCTTGTTTGAAGGCAATATTCTGGTAGAAATCTGCAGGAAAAGGGAGGCAAGCATATGATAAAAAATAAAACATCGAGAGAAGACAAATGCATTTAACACTCGCTGGAGAGAGAGAGAGAGGGAGAGAGAGAGGGGAGCTTTGCATGCCCAATTCAGAGAAATTGGTCCTTACGTCTATTAGGGTTTCTATGCACAGGTCGAATGACAAAAATATAAGGGTCCAGTAGCAAACATATCATTGTCCCAGGCCTGTGTCCACGTGTATTCTCAGACACAGGCCAAAGAGGAAGCCTGTACTTGGGCCTAGGCCCAAGCCCAGCTCTAAAAACTCACGCTCAACACCATCCAAGATCTATGTCCAAGTTGTGACTGGATTTCACATTAACTTGTGAATGATCCAAGCTTAAATTTAGAGGCTTGGAATCATCACACGAGCCCCATCTATTAGCAAAACTAGCAAGTAAAAATGGTTTGGATGATTGAACAAGTGATTCTCACTTGTACTTCTGCAGCCTCATGTTTTTTACAAGAAAAAAAACAACTATACTTCATACAATAAACCCAGTTTTTGGGCCCTCTTCGGCTCTGTTCTAGTTAAAGCAGGAGGTTACGAGTTCCAATTCACAATTAACCACGCTTAGACAATAGTAGTATTCTCATTCACGTCCATTTGACAATCTCTCCGACTTCTTTACTGTTTACAAATAAGACAGGGAAGGGTGCAGGACTTGAGATACTTGCCAGGAAATCAGCATTCTTGCCAGAGATCATGTCACTCTGAGCCTTACTAATCTCCCCAGGATAGGAGATCCCACAAGCTAAATACCCATTTGTCTCACTTTGATTACCAATGCTGTCATAAGAACTGACTGGAAACATAACATTCCAGTCAGTTTGAATCTCTGATATCTGGAAAAGGGATTCGTAGTTGGGATCGCCATTGCAATTCATCGCAGAATTGAGCTTCCATTGTTCAAGATCGAAAACACCAACACTGTCTTGTGATTGCTCTGCTATATCATCTGTTGTTCTTTCTCCTATGTAAGGGTAATTATCAGTAGCACAGAGATCTGTTACAGATGCTGGCGAATAACCAAATGCAGTTGGGAAGAATGAGATCGAAGCCGTGTTGAGATCCATGCCGGAAGAAGTTGTTGGCCAGAACTGAATTCTAGTCATCTGCTGCTCATCACAGTCTCTACCAACCTTTTCAACTGAAGGTAAGTCGATCACTGTTGCAGCAAAACAAATGAAAAGTTTCAGCCAGTGGCAGAAATGGATACTTCAAAAAATTATTAGCAAATGGTTTTGAAGTTAAATATGATAATTTGTATATAATTTGGGTTTATAGTTTTGGAAGTGATATAGGTAATAGCTTCCAAAGAGACCTTAATGTCTCATTTTCCAATCAGATTAACTTAAAATAACTTTTATTTACAAATAAGAACTGATATTAGTGGCATCCAAGAGGTCATTAAGATTTTGCAGAGATCATATGCATCAATTTTAATCAGAATGTGGTTATTTTGGTTATTTTATGAAGTTGAATAGCCAAAAACAAAAAAATAGAATTGAGAAAAGCAGCCCCAATATATAACAGAAAACCATAGCCTAATTTGTTTCAATAAATTTCTAAAAGACAAATTTCTAAAAGATCCCATTTCTGTATGTCATTTTATTGATTTCTGAACTGCTAATTTTAATCGGAACGTGTATTATCCCTGTGATTGTACTAAGTAGTGAGCTGGGTACTTGTAGAAAATAAGGGTGCTAGGTGCATTGCCCATTTGAAACAAGAGGAGAATGCATCATTGTCAAATTGAAAATCAAGGAATTTTTAGATACAGAAAGGGAGAAAGAACCACCTGAGTTAGGAGAAGTCGTTTCTGAAAAAGCAATTGGAAGCTCAAGCTTAGAAAGCTGCTGAAGAACTGATGGTGTTCTTGTGAGGGTGAAGCTATGCAAAATGTCGTTGCTTGTCCCCAATTCAAGCAATCGATTCAGCTGATTTGGACTCTGCTCTTCAAACTCAAAAAACTGATTAGAATTAGAATTTTGAATCTTCATATTCTCTAGCCCAAAGAATGGGACGTCAGATATTGGGTAAGGCTTCTTGCTGAGTAAGGACAATCTGTCATCTGACTTCAAAAGCTTCTCATAGTGCTTCTGTAGAGTTCCTTGAGGGAATTGCAGAAAGTGTCTCCTGAAAACCAAAGGTGAAAAGAAAATATAAGTGCTTCAGATCTGTGTGTGTGTGTGTGTGTGTGTGTGTGGGTTGCGGGGGTTAAGATGAGGTTTGCTCATTGTCTCAGATTCCTCATCTTGGTAACTTCAGTGATTTTTGGATAAATCTAGATTTCTCAGTTTTGACTTCTTTATTGATTTTTTTATCATTAAGATCTGTACAAGTTGATACAGCATGCTTATTACCTATAATACCTTCTAACGAATAGTGTCAATTCTCACGTGAGAGATCTCAATTGGTACGAGAGATTCTTACCTATAACTTGATGCCTGTCCGCCGGTAAAATCAACAGTAGATTTCCATAGAGTGTGCTTTCGGGGTTGTGGATTTGTCTCCTCGAAGAAAAGTGGCTGTCCTGACAACTATAAAATTTCAAAGGATTACATGAGCTAGTGGCAGAACAATTGAATTGATCAACAAGTTATCAGAATAACTTTCCACGACAGATCAATTATCGAAATGCTCATTTCCTTCTTGTTAAGAACTTGGATATTTTCCATTTTTATCAGGTTCATTTAAGCAATCTATTTTGACATTTTGCTTAATTATAACTAAGTCACAACTATAGTATCAATCATAGCAAGTAACTCAACTACAAACTCTGGATACAAATTTTCAGGTTCTGATGAAACTTTGGTTTAACAAATGAATGACCAATACTTGATCAACTTTTTGAATGGTATTTATTTTTCTTTTTGAATAAATTTTTTTAGTCAACTAAGCTGACCTCCAACCTTGCCAGTTAAGGCAGCCTCATCTCAACTTAGGCAGTCTTATCTCAACTTGGACATGGCTTGGTAGTTGCAGGAGCTGAGTCAACTTAGATGCACCCCTAGTTTTTGAACCAAGAGCAAAACTGTTGCCTATGGATTTCCTCCAAAGGGGTCTTTGCAGTTGATGGGCAGTGTATTGTGACCTATATTCAAATATAGGAAAGATAAACAAAAAATTCCTCAAGGTTGACTTTAATTACCTCGATTTCTAGTGTTTCAGCTCCATTGTCATTGTAAGTTGCTTTAAGGGATGTTATATCCAACCATTGAAATTCTATCTTGTTCTTCAGCCAAGTATCCAGTACCTCCCACACAAGTTTCCTTTTTGCATAGTAAAACTTAGCCACCAACTCTCCTTCATAGCTTGAGACTCGCTGTAAGCAAATACAGCCGACTTAGTATTGGAAAAAAGAAGGCCACGTTCTAAAAGAGAAACCTGTTAGAAGGGGAAAGAGAACAAGAATTGGGTAGGAAAAACTCAACTGGTAAGAAAACTTTTGAACTAAAGAATTCCTAAACACATGGACCAATCCAATATGATTCAACAACACTGAATTTCAAGAGCCTGAAATATTTAAAAAGAAAAGGATGAAATATAATTTTTTGGGAGCTCTTATTGTTAATGCGGTCCTGTTCATGCATGTGGAGCATGTGTGTGCTGTTATACGCTTGAAACAGCATAGTAATATAGAGTGCAGGATGGTGGATCAATATAATTGTGTTGTACAGTCCAGTGTTTACACAATTTATTAGGGACAACTGTCTAAGTTAACTGAACTCATCAAAAAGTGTATAAATACTTTATACGAGTACGTGATTTAGTTAGGCATATTTAATATAGGACATCCTTATTTATTGAAAAAGAAGAAGATCCTGTTATCCATATAAGATCTAGTATGCAAATATTAAAACTGAACAACGTGTTGAGTGCAACATGGTGAGTCACTATAATAATGGGTGCTGTACATGGCTAGAGTTCATGTTATTTAGTTAGGCATAACTGTCCAAAGTTATTTAACCTCATCCCAAAAAATAGTATACATACTTCATAAGTTTAATAAAACTTGTTATTTAGAAGTCTCCCTCAACATTAAATCTAAAGGTCGCCTCATGGATATTTAAGAAAAAAGCATAGCAAGCTTATCCTACACTCCATGGACCTCAACATTCTGGATATGATCAATAAGGCTGTGATGTTCAAAGGATTTTAATCATTGGGAAATGGGAAGTTGGTGCACACCTTTTATGACACAGATGACTAAATAAAGCTGCAGAGATTTCTAGTTATTTTGCACATGAAAAAACAACCATGAAAGACACCTTTAATTATTGAAAAAGAAGACGACTTCAGTAATCAATGGAAGAGCTAGAACTCAAATATTCATGACAGTGCATAACACTGTTATTGAAATGTGCAGTATGCAGCTCTAAGAGAGCACAAGTCCAATGTCTGATAAATTCACTTCTTCAACAGGCTATAAAATACTAAAATGCCCAGCAACATCGATCTACCTTTTTCTAGTAAGTAATTATATGTTGCAATAGGTAGCTATACTGACGAATTTAACGAAAAAATATATAATTACCTCCCATGAGCCAATTCGCAAGAGTGAAGCCGAGAAATTAGAGGCCTTTGTTTTCCCAGTAATCTGTTGAGTAACAGCATCATTGCTTTCTTCCTTTCTAGATTCAGAAACATTGGATAGCTTGGTTTCCAGGAGGCTTAAGAAGGATGGGGTTTTCCTCAATGTCAAACCCAAGGGACTTGAGTTCCCGGGTACGTCGAGATAAAAACACTGGGTAAATGCAGTAATCCTTAGTGTTCAAAAACAGAATTTTCCATTAGCAAACATGCAATGATATTCAGCTCATCAAAACCCACAAAAAGAGAGGGAAGGAAAAGAACATAGCCTTTCAAATGAAACCATTGATGAATAATCTTCATCTCCACACAACAAACTTGATATATTCACCACAGTAAAGAGAACGATTATAAAAGAGAATACCTGATGGGCAAGATGATTAGGCAAGCAACAACACGTCAAAAGATGTTTAAATTCAATGAAGAATTTATGAATACAGGGTGATTGTTACATACTCTCCAAGAAAAAAAAAATATTGTTTTTTTTTTTTTTGGTAGGCTAAAAACAAAAAAAACAAAACAAAACTGCCCAGTATTGTTATAGTACATTAGTACATACAGGGCAGTTTTTTTCTTAGACATTTAACTCTGCTTCAGTTCTTGTAGGATCATGGATTTCTTTAGAGCTCAACCCCTGCATAAAAATAATGTTGTAGACTTTATGGTGCTTAAATACTTTTGACAAATTAATCTAGTTTCTCCAAAAATGGACTAGAGATGAAAGCAGATAAATTTTGACAGACGTAAAGTAGAGCTTACTCTTTTCCTTTTTGAATCGAATTGCTGGAAGCAACTCTCCTGCAGTTCGGTTATAAATTCTTGAAAAGTTAGAATTTTATTCTCTCAATAAGATTATGTTAAAGTATAAAAGATTTAATAACACCTTCTCTGACAGCTTAAGCTTCTGGAGGAGTAACTGGTTGTTTCACATGGTATCAGAGCCGAAGGTCTTGAGTTCAAAATGAATGAGTTGTAGCCCTCGAATTACCTGACAAAATGATGAGTTTGGCATGGAAATTGAGATGGGTGTCCTCTTGATCTTTCGGTTTTGAGTACAAAATGAATTGGAATACAACGATGTATTAAAATGGGAAGCAAATTAAATTGAAGAAGAAGCAAATTAAATTAAGGACCCTTCTTACTGAGGGGAAGACACAAGATAGAAGAAAAGCCATAGAAAAGGAAATATAGCCCTCCAAACTTGTTCCTTCGACTCCCATTCGAAGGAAAAAGGTCCACCTTGTCGAACTATGGTGGTCTCTTAAGAGGGCCGCATACTATTGATTTTCCTGGGTTGTCCATGCTAGATGCTAGATCCATCTAGTTGAGCTTCAGCTGACCACCCAATGGAATGATCTTGGTTTGCACACTCCTAATGTCCAACCGTACAAGAGGTCATAGGAACCTTAAGGTTGAAAGGATCATCACCCAGACTATGGTTAAGGCTATCAACTTAATGAATATGACATTTGGGCTTTTAAGCACGCCTTTTAAAGATACGAGCATTTCTTTCCTTTCACAACACCCAAATTATAGCTAGACCCGACCCCTGGAGAACCCTTTTTGCCAACCCGAACCCTACCCGACCCGAGTTCAACCCGACCCAACCCGAGATTTTAAGCTTAAAAACTAAAAAAAATGATTAAAAATGTTGGGTTAACTCGGGTCGGGTTTCCCAAGCCCTCAACCCGAACGCGACCCAAACTCAACGTGAACCTGAACTCCACCCAAACTCAACCCAACCCGACTTTTTTTTCCGGGTTGAATCCGTCGGGTTCGGGTTGAGCCCGCCCAAGTTGAACTAATTTGGATCCGCATCACCCAAAGGCATTTTTTTAGGGCAATGATAAATTCGCATCCCCTATAGGATAATTCGCACCACGGTAAACGAGGATATACGGTAGACTTTAACGGTTTTTAACGTGACAGGTGTGCGATTTATCTTAAGGGGGTGCGAATTTTCCATCGCCCTTTTTTTTACCATTAAAATGTTACGTGGTCCGATAACATTAAACTAATCAGGCTTTGCCACAGTACCCCTCATATGATGTTTAATTAGAATGGACACGTGGCAGCTCAAAATTGGACGTTCCCGTAGGTATATACGGGCCACGCGTCTTCTTAATATCTAGCAGAAAAATATCAATACCTATGTTACGTATTGACCGAAATACCCTCTTTACAAGTTAAAGGCGATTAGGGTTTCATCCTTCCAAAACCCTAGCCCTATAAATACCGAAAGAGACCCACTCTTTGTTTCCCAAACCCTCTTCGAGGTGAGAGGATAAATCCGCCGAGTTTTGTAAGAGCAGAGCGAGCGAGTGAAAGAGAAGATGAGGGCCAAGGTCTGTTCTTCGGTCTTAACACTGTGTGCCTTTATCTTTTCTTTTTGATCTCTGTTATTGACTCTTAAAATCGATTAGGTCTACCTATGATAGGTATTTTTGGATGTATTGTACCCGATCTTAGATTATCTCTTGTTTCTAACTTTTTATGATTGTTCTTGACTGTTAAAATCGATTAGGTCTGTCTATGATAGATTCTTTGATATATTGTACTCGATCTTATATTATCACTTGTTTTCTTTCTTTTTATGATTGTTCTTAACGGTTAAAATCGATTAGGTCTGTCGATGATAGGTTCTTGGATATATTTTACTCGATCTTAGATTAACTCTTGTTTTCTATCTTTTTATGATTGTTCTTGACTGTTAAAATGGATTAGATCTATCTATGACTGATTCTTGGATATATTGTGTGTGATCTTAGATCATCTCTTGTTTTCTGTATTTATATGATGGATCTGGTGATTTTGGAAGCATATATTATTCCCTTTTTTCTCTGTTAGTGAATTCTAGATTGGTAAGGCTAGTACTAATTTCTCTTTCCTTTTTCATTTCAAGATCTGCATGTGATACTTGATTTCCATAGCCAGTGCTTGATTTTAAGCAGATTGTCTGATTTTAAATGAAAAATAAGCTTAAATAATGACATTTACATGTCATGATATAGTAAGGGTTGGATTGTTCGCAGGTATTTACGTAGTATAGTAGTGGTGTAAGTAGTCATTGGGAGGATACAAGTTTGGAATTTACTTGGTAAAGTGATGTTTGGTTGCATGACTAGTAAGTAGTCTACAGGGGGAGGAACCAACAGTTTTGTAAAAACTTAATTTTAAAAAAACCACCAGTTTTGACAAATTTGTAAATATATTTTAAAAAATTTAAACCTGTTTTGACAAATCGTAAGCCAGTTCTTTGCTATATTCCTATTTCATTGTGTACTTAGCAAAACATGGTGACCCTGTTACCGCCCACTGGTTGGTACCAGTGTGCAATAAGTTGTGTATGCTAACTGCCACTTAAAGAAGAAGAGGAAAAATTGATGGTGGTCCTCGTTCAACAAAAAATGTCCACTCCTTTCTGAATATTGCACCTTATGGGTGATTTTCCCCCTTCAGTCAGGGGACTTCTGTTTGTGTTGCATCCTTGGTTATTCATTTTTGTTTTAACTATCTGTTTGAGGGCCACCGTTTGTGTGCGTAGGATTGCCTAGTGCAATTTTAGATTCTCATCTATATAAGCCCCTTTTTGTTGATGTCCTCGTGCCATCATCAAATAGTATCTGTCATGAGATGGACCAATTCTGAAAAATCAGCTCTCGCCCAGTTGCTGATATGAAGTTTGATAATTCAGATAAGCTTGTTAACCATTCCACACACTGCAGGCTACAACGAAAGGGGATCAAATTCCACAAACTTTTCCCTTTCCCAGTTTTTTGGTGTTAAATTTACTAAGAAGGTTGGACCATGTATTAGGAAAAACCCAATTCATGCCGAAACTTCTAAGAATATGCTAAATAAAATGGAAAGAGATATAAAATTAGTAAATGCATGTCTAGTAGATGGACATAGCCTAATATATGTGTAGAACAATCAAACAATCTACATCACATCAATCTGTTTCTAGAATATGAAATATTGCTGGGATAAACCAAAAAACTACAATAAAATCTTTATGGGTAAAACCTTAACCCCTATTATAACAATGAATATGCAAGGGATCATTCATGGTTTCGAGTTTTAGCTAATTCAAAAAAATTGTTAGTAGTATTTTTTGTCGAGAATGGAGAATTCCTGGAAACATGTGAATCTGTCAGCTGTCTATAATACTGTTAGTAGTATTTCTCTTCTTTTTTTTTAATCTAGAATGGAGAACTCCCAGAATCATATGAATCTGCTAGTTATCCATCAAAATATTAATGCTTCATTTTTTTTTGTGGTTGACTTTAATAGATCTATTTTCATTTTTGAAATTTGGCCTAAAATCAATCAAATTTTAAAAAATGAGGTTGTATATTTATATGAACAGGACATGATATGGATCATGTATCGGGCCCCAAATTGGGTAACACACCTACTGTTTTGGCCAATTCTAGTCGAAACAGTGTATTTTTTTAATTAAACCTGAACTGGGGGTCAGGGTATGCATATAAGATTGAAGTAGTTGCTTCTCTAGTGTTGGCTAAGGGGGTTGATGGAAGGTTGAGTTGGGGATAATTAACAGGCAGAACAAATCATTTATCGAGTGATAATGTTATGTCTTGTTTTCTTTTCTTTTCTTTTCTTTTCTTTGCAATTGTTACCCTGAAACAGTTAAATAGAAGGATTTATTACTCTTTGTTTTTTTGGGAGGCACTGTATCTCCTCACTTTGCCAGCAGTATATCTTATGAGAACTTGTTAGCTGCCGAGTACCACGCTTTTTTTCATTTCATATATGAGCAACTCAGTTTCTTCACGTCTCCTGTGATTTTCCTTGGCTCCTGTGATTTTCTTTCATTCAACAAACACCTATTTCTTTTATCTGATAATCTCTCTAATGCTAGACCTGTGATAATTCTTGCAGTGGAAGAAGAAGCGCATGAGGAGGCTTAAGAGGAAGCGTCGAAAGATGAGGCAGAGATCCAAGTAGTTACAAAGGCATGACAGATGGGTTTCTCCATATATAATCCCTATTCCATCACAGATAGTGGGTGGTTTTCTAAAAACTGTCCGCTAAGTCTGTTGGTGAGGGGGGGGGGGGGGGGTTTCAAGGGGAGATTCTTCTAGTAACATGTTTTGCAACTTTATGTTTTAGAACTACTAATTTCAGCTGTGTTTTGAGGGAACCTTTTGAGTTTCAAGAACAATTAGTTGTGTTTGTTTTAAATTACTCTGTTATTTCAATATGTATGAATTTTTCCAGTATGCTTCTTAATTCTGACAGATGGAATTTCCTACTGTAGTTTTGGGCCAGATTTATTGTTTTCTGCAACTGGGCGGCCTGAGGTATTCTTTTGAAAGTTTGATAGCTTTTTTTCCCGAAAATCAGAAAGAGTGCTATTGAATTCGCTGGTCCTCTTTGTGGCACACCAAGTATGTTTAATTCTGGCCGTGAGGCGATTGGTTCAAGTTCTTGCTTAGATGTCCATGTTACGTTTCTTCTCTACTTTTTTTTTTAAAATTTTCTTCAGTATAATCTATTGAGATGTGAGGAATATGATTTCTTTAGGATGAGAATGACTGATCCAATGCACATGTGGCATATGTGCTTGATGATCGAGACTGTTGATATGATGGGCCATCACTAGGGGCGCAACTTGGACCGATTCAACCTGAATTCAGCTCAGGGTGCCTTGGCATTTCCTCCGATTGGGTTGGGATAGCGTTAGAGAAAAACCAACTCTCCCCTAGTTTTAGGGCAGTGATAATCGACTCCGCCTTCTCTGGGTTAGAGAGAGAGAGAGACAGACAGATAGGGGGGTCGATTTAAGATATGTGGGTTCGATTTATCACTAGGGGAGTGATAGATAGACCCACATATATATCTTAAATTGGATTTTTTTTTCCAAATATTGATTTCCAAATAATGTCTTACAGAACAAATTTGCAAATCGGATTTTTTTCACTGTTGTAGTTGATTTGCAAATCTAAGGTTCTGATCCAGTTCCAAATCTCAACTGCAAGAGTGAGAAATCCAAATCTAAATCCTGTGGGTTTCCAAACGTGGCCAAAAAATTATGTCAAGCTCCTTAACACTAACACCGTAAAGTTGACACCCCTTTCACTGATCGCAGTTCAAGGGCCACTTTTGTCACCAAACCCTCTAGTGACCAGTTGGATTCTGCTATCCAAGATGATCCGTCAAAGGACAGGTCCAACATAAATGTCTCCCTCCCCTTACAAAAGTTAATCTAATGAAACCTTTGAAACAGGAAAAATACCTTCTTTTGTTTACACATAGAAGGTATTTCCGAAAACCCATACCAACTAAGTATAAAGTACTTCTTCCGCACCCAACTTGCGAGTAGGCGCACGGAAATGAAAAGCGCCAGATGTTTTAGTGAAGATATCAACATGTTGGACTGTGGTAGAAACATGAGCAGTACGAATGACATTGTCCTGTAGTTTTTCAGGAATAATATGGTAGTCAATCTCGATATGCTAGTCAATCTTTCGTAGGGACCAGGGTAGATCTCACCCTTAAAAGCTAGCCATTAAGGGGAGGGTGCCCAAGCTCTTATAATCCCATCCACATCTCTTTCATTTTGTAGATGTGGGATCTTTGCTTTTACATGGAACCCCAAAAGCCCTCCACACAGGGCGACATTAGAACTTGGATATTCCTCGAGGGATTCTCTATGTCCTCGAGGGCATACTGGAGTTACCATGCCCCGGCTCTGATACCACTTGTTGGCACGGGTAGAACTCACTCTTAAAGAGATATGCATAGCTCGATGAAGATGCTAATGACGACAAGTGAGTCAATGAGAACTCCACTATGAGCAAGAAATAAAGAAGATTATAATTAATTTCTTTTGACCAGTCCAAACACAGATCAATCGTCCCTAAACCATTTTCTGGATATCCATCCTAACCATATGTACAGAGCTAGCCGTAAATTTCGATGAAGGCAAACCTTTTGACTGTTATTGATCAATAGATCTGATTTTTGGTTAGAGCTCAAACCACTTTTAGAGTCACCACCTAAGTTTGAGTGACTAATTAGGACACTTAGTATGACTCCACAAAGCTATGCATATGTCAATGGAGACATATTTGTTCTCTGGTTACGAAATTGGAAGGGTTAGGCACCAATTCTGTCCAGCCTAGAAGTCGGTATTTAAGATTTGTCAAGTAAATCAACTAGTCCTTGAAAAACTTTTATCCAAAGCTGGCTCACAGAATTGTTGGCTATATTGAGGAGGAAGACAAATTCCAAGGAAGATGCTGCACCTTAGCTAAAGTGGTTAAGGCTTTGTTCTACATCTCGGACGTCGGAGGTTCAATCCCAACTTAGAAGAGAAATTCCAAGGAAGATGCTGCACCTTAGCTAAAGTGGTTAAGGCTTTGTTCTACATCTCGGACGTCGGAGGTTCAATCCCAACATAGAAGAGAAATTCCAAGGAAGATGCTGCACCTTAGCTCAAGTGGTTAAGGCTTTGTTCTACATCTCGGACGTCGGAGGTTCAATCCCCACTTAGCTACTAAAAAAAGACATACATTCCTATACAGAGTCCTTGAAGGTTATCAACAGCGGTGCAACTGATAATATTCCAGCTTCTGCCATTGCTAGATAACTGTGATAAGAGAGGGGGAAACTCACCATCTACGTCAACCACTTGGCTTCGAGGGAGGCTCTGCTCATTTTTTCTCTCTTCTTCTATGGATAGAATACTTTATTAACTTGTATATAAAGGACAGTGTGTAATGTATTGATAGAGTACTGTATCAAAGAGGTAGTGAGGCGGTTTGGAGAGTTGCTGCTGTAATCACTGAGGGATGAGTTGTACCCATTGTTTGTATGAATTATGGCTGCTGTTTTTTAAATAAATCTACTTAAGAACCATTATCAAAAGAAGAGAATGCAGATATCATTTCCCTTTTCAGAACGCAGAGGAAATCAATGTGGCAAAGCTGAGTTTTGAAGAACTCTTAAACCAAAATGAACATTTGCAAACTTTGGTGGCAAAAGTGAGGTTTTCTACTTCAATTTTCATTTCTCTCTGCACAAGTAAATCATACAAACCATATTGATTAAAATTAAAACCAAAATAATAAAAACAATCACTCCCACAAATTTGCACACCAGTATTCGCTATAGAAACTCCATTAGTATTTACATTACCCTCAATTTCAAAGCTATTGCTTTTTTAATCTCTCATGATCCCCTGAAACCTCCAAAAACAGAAAAAGATAGAACATATCTTAAGCATCCTCTTGGAGCAGCTTATGGATTAATATACTCATTACAAGCTGCTATTCATTTAGAAAGAATTCCTGAGAGAGAAACAGAGGGAGAGGAAAAACAGTTATCACTACCCACTAGTGTTAGGTGTTGTAGACCTGCTGACCCATGGATCCATCACAGTATCCGGCGACGACGGAGTTTTCGTAATCAGTCCGACATCATCAGATGTAACATCGACCTCCTCTACCTTCTTTGTCGGGTACTCATCACTCTCAATCCCTCTCAACACCTCCAAAACCTCCTCCATGGAAGGCCTCACCACCCTGTCCTCTTGCAAACACCTAAAAGCCAACTCTGCCACCAAAGTAATCATCCTTGTTACCCCATAATCCGATTCGAACCCGAGACCCAGGTCCACCAACTCATGCAAGGCATGATTGAGGATCCTATTGATTGCCATGTAAGCCAAATTGATCTCGTCCCTATGCCTAGAGATGTCCACTGCCGGCTTGGATGATATAAGCTCGACAAGGACCACTCCAAAGCTATAAACATCGCTCTTGTCCGTAAGTTGGTAGCACTTGTGATAGTCAGGATCCACATAGCCAGGTGTTCCTTGTGGTGCAGTCGATACATGTGTGACATCCACGGGGAACAGGCGAGATAGGCCAAAATCTGCAACTTTGACATGGGAATTGTTGTCTAGAAGAATGTTATTGGTTTTAACATCACGGTGTATAATTGGAGGTTCGATGGCGTGGAGGTATGCAAGTGCACCAGCAGTTTCTATGGCAATGCTCATTCGGGTAGGCCACGTGAGAGGCCCAGTTTGTGCGCAGACGCCATGGAGATGATCTGCCACGGTGCCGTTGGGGACAAATTCATAGACAAGGAGAAGCTCATGACTATGGCGGGAGGTGCACCCATATAGAGAGACAAGGTTATGGTGGAGTAGGCTGGAGAGGATCTCAACTTCGTTCATGAATTGTTCGACACGCTTGTAGTTGTTCTCGTATAGGCGCTTGACTGCGACAGATCGCCCATCACTGAGCTTGCCTGTATAAAAATCAAACTCTAAATGACAAATTGAACAATGTAAATTTAAAGAAAAATAATTGTTGTGTTATTTAAGGTCTTGCATGTAGACCCATTTGGGTATCTTGTATTTTTTAATCTCAATCAATAATGGAAGCGCTTGGGACTTAAATCTCATATTCGTCTAATTTCTTTGTTTTCTTTGTGCTTCAATCTTCATTGATTTAGACAGTTTTCACAACAAAATGAATTGAGAGATGGATATTTCTACATTACAGAAGCATAAGAAACATACCAAAGGAAGATAAACTGAATTCACAAACAGATGAGATTGACATACCATAGTAAACGGTACCAAATCCCCCATGTCCGAGTTCTTTAGAGTGATCGAAATTGTTGGTGGCTTCTTCAAGTTCCTCATAGGTGAAGACACTGGTGTGGAAGAAGTTGCTGTCACACTTCTCGAGGTCTTGTTTGGAAGAGGGGTCTAATGATTTGCTACGAGAGAGGAGGGCTGATGAATTGGAACGGAGACATTTCCAACAACACCTAAAAAGAACGAAGGCGATAATGCATACTATGAGGGCCCCAATTCCTGAAATCACACCTGAAAGAGGAGGGATGATTCTTAGAACCAATGTTTAATAGATGTAATTGTCAGCCCGTTTTTGAAAGAAGCTTCAGGTGTGAAGGCGTGAAGCACATTTTCATAGATATAATAAAGAACAGAATCATGATCTTTCAATTAGTGAGAAATGAAGCAACTGACCAGAAGCAACAATTATTTTATATGGGCAGTAAAATACCTATAATGGTCATGTTGCTGGCCTTCTTTAACCTCAGTGTAACTGCAAAATAATAATGTGAAGAAGATTAGTGAAAAATTCAATCATGAAAGAAATGTGGACCTCCTAAAACAAAAGAACGTATCCCATTAAAAAATCAATAAAATTAATTGCACCATGCAAAAATCCTGTCAAAACTTCCCGTCCAACCCGTTTATGTTATAATGATTATACAGAATTATATGCTCTTAGAAACACCATCTATATCTGTGAAATGCTCTATGCTTCTTTTCCAATTCTGCTTGTAACAAGTCAAGTGATGGTGAAGATATGAAAAGAATAATTTTCAGAGAAATAGGCAAAGAAGTGAAAATGGATTTACTGTTCATAATATGGCTATTGAAATTCTGTCTCGTCTCATCTATACTCCAATGACCTCCCTGCTTGTTACACTCAAAGCATTCAGGGAGAAGACCCCATTAAAGAGCAAAACCGACAGCCATTAGAAAAAAGAGGTCATCATCTGACATGTATTGGTCATATGGACAACAAGCAATTTGAGAAGGCTTTCATATGCTCTTTGGCCACATTAGTCTATGTCAATCGATTAGTTTTATACTAAGGATTTAGGCCCTGTTCGTTTGAGATTGTGGCAACCGATGGTGAAGGCCCCAACCGATTATTGGCCCACTATTATGTCTAAATTAGACCTGGCAAAAAGTGACCCGACCCGCGGGACCAGCCGGCCCGCCCGTAATTTACGGGTCTGGGTCACAAAATTAGTGGCCCGTTCAAATTTGACCCAGCCAGGCCCTATCCGTCTAAATTGGGCTGAACTAGGTAAACCCGCGGGTGCCCGGAAAAACCCATTCGAGCATCTTCCAAATGGGCACTAAAAACCCAAAGAAAGAAAATGATTTCGGTTCCACTTCCATCCGAGTTTCTCGTCTCTCTGATTTTGAGTCCCATCATTTGAGGAAATCAATTTGGGCATCATGATCAGATAGTGGGACCGACCATTGATCGGTCCGAACCGTGACTTGATGGACCTTGCTTTGGATTGCCTATTGCCCAAAAAATCAGACAAATAGTCTAGTCCTAACATCTAGTAACATGTAATTTCTGTTGTTGAACATGGATGGGCAGATAACTACATATATAAGCAATGGGTTCATAATCAGAAAAAAAGAATAATAATAATAATAAATAAAATAAAAACTGGGTGAGGTGCCTGTCCACGTTGCTCGTATCGGTTGGGTTTGGGTTCACAAAATAGTGACCTGTAAGATTTCGGGTCATTTGTGAGCCGGCCTGTACCACCTGGACCCGTACGGGTTGGGTTGGTGAAGGTTTCACCCAACCCGGCCCACCCGTTTGCCAGTCTAGTTTAAATAATAATAAGAAGAAGAATCGAGTGGGACCCAACAGAAGGATCGTACCAGAAGAGGGTGCCGGTGGTGGGGTTGGACGCGGGAAGAATAGATGCGGTTGGTTGCTGCAGAAACAAGTAGGTTCTTGAGCAGGAGCTCTTGCATTAGGAGCACAGAACCCTCCAAAGGTGAGGCAAGGGCTACACAGCCCCACTCTCCACGTTACATCAAAATCCTCCTTCACAAGATCGTCAATACTCAAATCTCTAAGCCCCAGGAGACGATTAGCACTCTTATTAGAAATCTTCTTAAGTAAGGTCACACCGCAATGTTGAAAAAATATGGACATTTCGACTGGGGCCAACGTAAAGTAGAAATAATTTCCGGGTTTTGGAAGGCATTCAACTTCATGGAATGCAGAGTTGTGAATCGGGGTTGAGCAGTTATATAAGCTGATACTCTGATAATGACCATCAGGATATTCAAATAATGACATATTGAGGGCGGTGTTTTCTGGACGCGGATCAGGGCATTTCTTCCCCATGAAATCATTATCAGCAATAGTTAGGATCCGATTCTTGTAATCGATTTTCTTCACTTGGTATATCATGGAACCAATCTTTATCTCGGGAGCAATGTTGTTTTTGCAGGTGATTTCAAACCCTGGATAGCTGCAATCCAGGGAGCGATTATCAACGTGAAAAGGGCAACTAATGTTAAGGGTGATGGTTCCACATGGGAAAGGAGAAGGACTGCAGTCGACAGAGATCTCATCTTGGTGTTGGGAAAAGGAAATTGGAGTAAAGAAGAGGACGATTAGAGATGACAGCAAGAGCACTTGATGCATTTGGAGAGATTCTCCAAGATTTCTCATGGTGGGGCGATTATCAACGTGAACCAATCTATAGGAAAAGAAAGTGAAGACTTGAAAGCAGAGACTCAAGTCACTCCAGTCACTCCAGTCAAGTTTGGATTTTCCACAAGACTCAAAAAGGCGTTTTGGAATGAAAATTTCCACGTAATTGCAGAGTTGAAACTTTCCTATACTTTAGACTTTTCTTCTAGAAAATGTTAAAATGATAGGCTCTTCTAGCCCAAGAGTATGGCCACTGCCACGTGGATGTGATAGGATCCTTTGATTGGACAATCCTACTACAAGTATGGCCATTGCCATGGACGCCACCTTGATCAGATGATTGGAATAGGGGAAGAGAAGCTTGAATATGGAGCTTGCAAGAGATTGGAATAGGGGGTTTTGGAAGCAGACATAGAAAGAAGGGAAATTTTAGGGAAATTTCAGAGCAGAAATAAATCCATAGTTCTTGCTCTTGTTGGTCGACTAAACTTCAATGGGGTGGAAGGACCAGTGGAAATGTTGTCATTTTTAGTAAAAGACCAACTAGGAGATCGACAATCCAAATTTAGATAGACCTTGTTTTCCATCATTCACGCTTTTAGGAAATCGACGATGCAAATGTTGTCATTTTACATTCCGGTCTTTCTATATCACATTTATCTCTTTCCACATACTTGCCAAATAGTGTATCCAATTATTTTTCATTTTTTTTGCCCTTGATCGATGCTCAGGTTTCTTACTAGATAGTGAAAATATCAAAACAATGTTGTGCTAGTATCATTTCCCAAAGAGAAAAGTACGGAATGCGAGCTCATGTTTCGAGAAATTACAGATTTCGGGCATCTTTTAAAACAAGAATGAAATACGGGCTAATCTTTAAAATCGAGTGGGAAAAAGACCCCAATACCCTTCTGACATCAACAGAGTCCTCCTTTTTCATTACTGCCTATTAAATTGGTGCGCTTCACGAGGCTTCTTTTGGTTTTTTGAAATACATGTATTTGAACCGACAGAACCTTGGGTTCGTTCTTGGCCGTCGTAAATAACTAAAGACGGATGGATGCTTGACACGTGGTGGAAAACTTTTTGGAACCCTGACATTATTGAATACTTTTTGGAACGCCGACATTATCTTTTTTCACTTCTCTTTCTTTAACATTATTGAATACGTCTCTTTTGGCTTAGAATCTTTTCACTTCTCTTTTGATCCTCATTATTTAAGCCGGCGTACCCATTATTTCCGCCAGCGTACCCCTGAATTCCGCCGGCGTACCCATTATTTCGTCGGCGTACCTATTATTTCGTCGGCGTACCCCTGAATTCCGTCTGCGTACACCCTATTTCCGCCGGCGTACCCCATTATTTACGCCAGCGTACCCATTATTTCCGTCGGCGTACCCCTGAATTCTGCCAGCGTACACCCTATTTTTGCTAGCGTACCTCTTAATATCCCGGCGGCGTTCTCAGCCAAAAGAGACATGAGAAATAATAAAATATTCAATAATGTCGTCGTTCTAAGCCAAAAGAGACATAATCAATAATGTTACCGTTATAAGCCAAAAGAGAGGTGAGGACCAAAAGAGAACTGAAAATATTCTAAGCCAAAAGAGACGTATTCAATAACGTTACCGTTCTAAGCCAAAAGAGAAGTGAGAAAAGATAATGATTGACTTTGGGTTGTTAGCGTTCCAAAAAATTTTCCAACACATGTCAAGCACTATCCGTCTCTAGTTATTTTCGACGGCCAAGATAGAAACGAACCCAAGGTTCTGTCGGTTCAAATAAACATTCAGACGAATCAAAAAAACCTTGTGATGCTCACCATGTAATGGGCAGTAATGAAAAAGGCCATTTCTGTCTTTTTCCCACCCGATTTTGAATATTAGCCCGTGTTTCATTCTTGTTTTAAAAGGCACCTGAAATCCGTAATTTCTCAAAACATGAGCCCCTATTCCGTACTTTTCTCTTTCCCGAAAGATAATTCAGATAATTCGGATGATGATTGAGGATGGTGGCAGTGTTAGACGAAGGTCTCCACGGAAGTCTCATGGACCCACACGGAAGGGAACTTGTCCGACAGTAGGAAGGCACTCGGCCATAAACATAAACCAAGTCAACACGGCATGGTGAGAGGTCACCAACCTCTCACTAAACAATGAATATGGTTGGGAGAGGGAAATTTCTACAAAGAAACAAGAGATTAAGGGGAAAATAAATAATAAAGTTTTCAAAAGCATCATAGTCCAACCTATTTTTTTAGCACGGACAAACCACGTGACTTGGATTGCAGGAATTTTGTGGAAAATTTTGGAAAGAATAGTGTTTTGTAAAATTACCTCCGTTTTTCAAAAGCACTAAGACCCGTACAGTTGTGGCTCTTTGGCTTAGAGTCTTGGGTATGCTCCCAGAGACGAGAGTTCGAGTCTCCCTAGGCCTGCCTGATGCGCGCGGTTTCCGGGTGATTGCGCGCTTCCGTAAGGAATTAGTCCTGCTCTACAATGTGGAGTGGGGACACCCTACCTTCTCAGTGTAAAAATGGGAGGCATTTTCTGAATGTAAATAAATGAGAGGTCCTCTGTCCATGTAAAGTGTAAACAAAAACAAAAGAACACCCAACACCAATAATTCCCATTTGTCCTTTTCTCCTTCCATGGCTGAACAGCCCCAACCCCTCCTCCTCCTCCTCTTTCTCTTCCTCCTCCCCACCTCTGCTTTTGGTGACGATGTTGTGTGCAATAATAGTTTTAGCTGCGGCAACGGCGTCAACATCAGCTATCCTTTCTGGGACATGAATGGAACCACCCCATACTGCGGCTACCCAAATCTCGGCATCTACTGCGATGGTCCACGACCTGCTCTTCGTCTTTCCAACAAAGAGTACTACGTGGAAGAGATCAATTACAAAGATCGGACCATAACCCTCGTCGACCCTGAAGTGGTGAGGAGCACCTGTCCAAGAGTGCTTCAAAGCGTCAAGATAGAAACCCTGCCGACGTTGTCTTACAGCGGGTTTGAGAGGATCATAACTTTTTTCTTCAATTGCACCTCGTTGAATGTTGCAGCAGCACAACCTCTGCCCTGTCTGGGGAACAGAACTGGACTGTCGTATGTGGTTGTGGAGGGTGATATCCCCTTGAACATTGATATTGATAGGTCCGGGCAGTGCGAGGAGAGGGTGGTGGTTCCGGTGATGGAGAAGGCGTTGAATGGCTTTAAGCGGAACTTGACCGGATTTGGGAATCTCAGTACTATGTTGCGGGAAGGATTTCGGTTGAATTGGACTCCGTCTCCGCTTTGTGCCAAGTGCGAAGCGTCTTCCGGGCATTGCACTTATACCGACGGTTTAGGGGATACGGTATGCGGTACGTTTCTAGTTTTCCATCTCTCGTTTTTTGTGTATATGAATTAATGGTAGAAACACAGCTCAACCAAATATCAGAATGAGAATACCCTCGGCTAGACCTGGCAAAAGCGACCCGTGCGCGCGGGTCGACCCGACCCACCCGCAAATTTGCGGGCACGGGTCTGAGTTTTAGTGACCCGTCAAAACTAACCCGCGGGTGACCCAACCCGCAAAAACACAGGTCGGGTCGGGTCAACCCGCGGGCACCTGCATTTTTACCTTATTTTTTTAGATTTTGTTGGAGAATGTTATCAGCACTACTGTTTTTTTACGAGGGCACTCCTCACTTTATAAAAAGTATGGTAAGGCCCGCACCATAGGATTATCCAAACCGTCCATTAGATGGGCCATAGCCTAAATAGTTTATGCCCCAAAATTATTTCCATTGGTTGATTCTAACCCTCCGATCTATAGAGGGTTAGGATCAACCCTCTAACATTCAGATTGATATATTTGGAGATACAAGAAGTAAATGAGATACATGAAAAATGACTTACCAATAACTTCTATACCTATTCTAGATACCCTATAATAACTTCTAGGACAATTTTCATGACAATACCATTTCCTAAGTAGTCAAAATACAAACCCAATAAGTCTTAACAAAGTCCCTATAAATCATTAAAGAAAGACTTAACTAACACATACTAAAAACTAGACATAGTAATTGCTTATCTAAATTCCCATGCAAAACCCAAGACCAAATCAAATCACATAGATGTGCCACATGGATGACAAATGACATTATCCTAAGGTGCCACTTGGATATGCCACTGCATCATTCTCCCTCGGTTGAACGTCAACTCGTCTCTGAGTTGACCGAGTTATTTTCATGGTATGAGATAAGATCAGAAACATTGAAAGTAGTCGAAACACCGTAATCACCAGGTAATTCAATCTTGAACGCATTATCTCCAATTTTCTTTAGCACTCAAAAAGAACCATCAGCACGATCTTGAAGCTTGCCAAACTTTCCGGGTGGAAAACGCTCTTTGCGAAGATGAATCCATACAAGATCTCCTTCATTGATATCAATCTTTCTCATATGCGTGTCTGCCCGTGCCTTATATTTTGGGCGTTCTTTTCAATATTAGATCGAACTCTTTCATGAATTTTCTTAATCTCCTTTGCTCTTGCCTCCGCATCGCCGCTCAACTTAGTAGTAATAGGAAGAGGAACTAAATCAAGAGGACCTTGAGGATTACACCCATACACTACCTCAAAAGGACTAGCACCGGTGGTGTGGCGAGTGGAGCGATTATATGCAAATTCGGCTTGTGCAAGAACAAGATCCCATTGCTTCTTATTTCCTCCTACATAACTCCGAATGAGATTGCCAAGAGTTAGATTGATCACCTCCGTTTGACCATCGGTTTGAGGATGGTGAGAAGAACTAAATTAGAGTTTAGCCCCCATCTTCGCCCATAATGTTCTCCAAAAATGACCAACAAATTTTGGATCCCTATCCAATGTGAAAGTTTTTGGAATACCATGCAACTAAACAATTTCTCGGAAGTAGAGATCGGTCACTTTAGATGCATCATAAGTCTTTTCGCATGCCACAAAATGCGCCATCTTGGATAAACGATCAACAACCACCATGACCGAATCTTTCTTCCTTTGCATTCGGGGAAGGCCCAAAACGAAGTCTAAACTCACATCTTCCCAAGGAGCTTGAGGAATGGGAAGGGGAGTATAGAGACCGGTGTTTTGTACCCTACTTTTCGCCATATGACAAATGCGACATTGTTGGAGATGACGTTCAATATCTTGACCCATCTTTGGCCAAAAGAAGTGTTCCTTAATAAGAGAGATTGTTTTATCTCTTCCGAAATGTCCACCAAGACCTCCACCAAGACCTCTCTAATGATGGCTTGCCGTAGAGAGCATTTTGGAATGCACACAAGGCTTCCTTTGAACAAATAACTTTCATGAATTGAGTAGTCCTCACAAGGACCTTCTTTGCATCGGGACCAAATATTGCTAAAGTTTATATCCTCAACATAAAGATCCTTGATGAAGTCAAAACCCATGACCCTAACTTCAAGAGTGGAGAGAAGAGTGTGCCTTCGACTAAGAGCGTCCGCCACTTGATTTTGACTACCGGCCTTATGACGGATGATGAAATTAAAAGATTGAATAAACTCCACCCACTGAGCATGTTGAACACATAATTTGTGTTGGCCGTTGAGATAGCGCAAGGCTTCATGATCGGAGTAAAGAACAAACTCCTTACTTATGAGATAATGACGCCAATAACGGAGGGCTTCTACAACCGCATAAAATTCTTTATCATGAGTAGAATAATTTTTTCACCCATCACCAAGCTTAGCACTAAAGAAAGCAATAGGTCATCCTTCTTGACTAAGAACCGCACCAATACCCACATTCGAGGCATCACAATCTACTTCAAAAATCTTATCAAAATCGGGGAGAGCAAGTAAAGGAGCTTCCGTCATCAACTTCTTGATAAGTCCAAAGCTATCTTGGGCTTCTTCAGTCCATTGAGAAGTTCCGCCATTGAGACAATCTGTGATAGGAGCCATCACAGAACTAAAATGCCGAATGAACCTCCTGTAGAAAGTTGCCAAACCATGAAAACTTCGGATTTCATGAATGCTGCGCAGTACCGGCCAACTTGTAATAGCTTCCACCTTTTTGGGATCAACCATAATGCCTTCAATTGAGATCACATAGCCTAAAAAGATGAGGCTATTGGTCAAGAACTCACACTGTGAAAGATTGACATATAGCTTCTCCTCTCGAAGTGTAGCAAAAATTTGCCGAAGATGGTCCAAATGCTCTTCTTGACTCTTACTTTAAATGAGAATGTCATCAAAATAAACCACAACAAATTTACCGATATAGGGCTTGAATACTTGATTCATAGGACGCATGAAAGTACTTGGAGCATTCGAAAGTCCAAATGGCATAACAAGCCATTCATATAATCCGTCACGAGTTTTAAATGTCGTCTTCCATTCATCTCCGGGTCTCATGTGGATTTGATGATAGCCACTTCTAAGATCCAACTTTGAGAAGACTTGAGAACCGACAAGTTGGTCAAGCATATCTTCAAGTCTTGGAATAGAAAACGATATTTGATGGTGATCTTGTTTACCGCTCTACTATCGATGCACATCCTCCAAGAGCCATCTTTTTTTGGAACAAGCAAGGCGGGGACGGCACACGGACTCATGCTTTCACATGCCATTCCTTTGGTGATGAATTCATTAACATGCCGTTGAAGTTCCTCATGTTCTTTTGGACTCATTCGGTAAGCCGCCTTGCTTGGAAGAGTAGAGCCCGGAACAAAATCTATACAATGTTGGATGCTTCTCATAGGAGGTAGTCCGGGAGGAATTTCACTAGGTACAACATCTTGAAATTCCTCAAGGATTGGTGCAAGCTCCGTATGGAAAGAATCATGCTCCTCATTAACTTCAACAACGAGTAGAGCATAGGACATGCCATTTTCCTTGGTCTCTTGATCAAACTCGGCTTTGGAAAGAAAAACGTTACTCTCCCCCTTGTCGGGTTTGAGTCCTTTTTCCATTCTAGAAGGAGCCAAAGTCACCTTAACTCCATCCTTAACAAAAGAGTAGGTGTTCTTGAAACCATCATGGATGACTTTGCGATCAAACTCCCAAGGGTGCCCCAAAAGTAAATGACAAGCATCCATAGGTAGCACATCACACCAAATTTCATCTTTATATTTAGTACCAATTGAGAAAGGAACAAGGCAACGTTTAGACACCTTTACCTCATTTCCATGATTAATCCAAGAAAGGGAGTAAGGATGAGGATGAGGTTCGGTCTTGAGGTTCAATTTCTCCACCACCACCGTTGCGACAATATTTTCACAACTACCCGGATCGATGATAACATTGCAAACCTTGCTATGAGACGTACAACGGGTATGAAAAATATAGTGGCAAAGCCAATCACTGTGTTCTTTTAAGCGGTCCATATTCATAGCTCTTCGGACTACAAGGAGCTCGCCTTGATCACTATGGACGACATCCTCTTCATCTTCTTGAGGATCGCTTGTCGGTTCTTCATCTTCGTTCTCTTGTATTTCACCATTCACAAGAGTGACAACTTTGCGATTGGGGCACTCCGATGCAATATGACCATATCCTTGGCATTTGAAGCATTGGATTGACGAAGGATTAGGCCGTTTATAAGTTGGAGCTGCATCACGCTTGGGCTGTCGAGAGACATTATTAGAGGGACGAGAATGAGACGTACTCCCCCGGTTAGGAGTAGACTCATGACCTAAATTCTAAGTTCTAAAAGAACTCGTTGGCCCTTGATCTTGTCGTAGCCGGTATTGTTTTTCCACTTTGCTTGCCAAGCAATGAACATCATTGAAGGACCAATAAGGTTGGAGTTGCACATTTTCTTTAATGTCATGCCTCAACCCTCTTAGATAACGGGCAATAGTTTGTTAAACTCTTCCGTATATTCATCAACGGAACGAGTCTCTTGTTGGAATTGGTACATATCCACAAAAGCATCTTGTAGATAATTTTTCGGTAAATATTTCTTACGAAGCTCTTTCTTCATTTTCTCCCAAGATCTGATTTTTGATTTTTCGGTCTTTTCTCGATGAAGCTTTAATCGTTCCTACCATATTGAGGCATGCTTGCGAAGTTTGATTGCCGCGATTTTCACTTTGTGCTCGTCGAGAACTTCTTTATAATAAAACATCCGTTCAACCGTAGTAAGCCAGTCTATGAAGATATCCGGTTGCATCTTTCCTTCCAACTCGGGAACCTCCACCTTAACATCGGTGAAACGTTGACGTAAAGGGGGACGTCTCGAAGAAGAACCGTCACTCTCTCCTTGGCGTTGGTGTGGCCGAGCGAAAGGGTTGACGTCCGACTCCGATTCATTGTTTTCCTCCACCTCATATTGAGGCTCTTGAAGAGCTAACCTCTCGGTGAGGGTTTGGACTTGACGCCTCAATTCTTCAATCTCGATATCACGAAGATCCCTCTCTCGATTAGGAGCCTCTCGTTCAATCGGACCTCGGCGATGTCGATTGGCCATTGAGAAACTTGAACTTGCATAAATTTCTCGTTGGTAACCACTAGCGTAGGATCGCCTCACGATCACCGTCGTAAGGTTACACCTAGATGCTCTGATACCACTTTGATACCGTTCGGATCGACGATCGCAATCCTTAGGGTTGTGGGAAAAAAAAAACACAAGAAGTAGAACTCTTGCTAAATGCTTATAAAAGCTTTCTTTTTTTAACCAAAAACTATCATCCTTGCTCATTCTCATTGATATATTTGGAGATACAATATGTAAATGAGATACATGGAAAATGACTTACCAATAACTTCTATATCTATTCTCAATACCCTATAATAACTTCTAGGACAATTTTCATGACAATACCATTTCCTAAGTAGTCAAAATACAAACCCAATAAGTCTTAACAAAGTCCCTATAAATCATTGAAGAAAAACTTAACTAATACATACCAAAAACTAGACATAGTGATTGCTTATCTAAATTCCCATGCAAAACCCAAGACCAAGTCAAACCACATAGATGTGCCACATGGATGACAAATGGCATTATCCTACGGTGCCACTTGGATATGCCACTGCATCATATATGTTGTTATTTATCTTCTGGATTATCTGGTCGGGGCCAATCTTCTTGTTCTTTAGCTTATTGTATATCCCCACTGGAAAACATTCTTTCCTTAGATGGACTATAACTTTATTGCCTTTTTTGATAACTTTTAAACGGCTATACTGGCTAGCATCGTTCTTGTACTTAGCATTAGCTTCTTGCAACCTATTCTGAACACCAGCATGCACATTGGTAGCATACGTTGTCCATAAGTAATTAACTCGAGTGATCTTTTGACGCCACCAACTTTGAATGCGAATTCTATGATAAAGGGATCACGAATTTCGTACCAACAGCTGAAGGGTACTTGTCTCGATTTAGGTTGATCCGACACACTTAATCGTTTCTTTGTCGCTCGTTCCATATTTGTCTCGACGGTCCATAATGGCATCGATCCATTCCCAACACTCAGCTTCGCAATTACCATATCCGTAAAAGATGGGACTAACTGTAGATTCATGAAAGGTTAAGGACAATGTGGTGGTGTTAGTTTAGGCCGGTTCTATGTGAAAGTGAAGGCCGGCTTAGGTTTCAAAACGAAAGAGGTTGAAGGTTTGAGGGTAGGCGGATTTGATGAAGAGCAGTTTTCTGCACTCAATGGCTGCAACTCACCTGGGATTTGATGTGAATATGGTAGCTTTGAGGATATAGGAAACTTAAAAATAAATCTGCTAACAATAAGCTAAGGCTCAACAACTAGCTTGTTAAAAATTGTTTGTAAGTGTATGTTTGCAAGCTTTGCAAAATAAGGGCAGCTACTTTGCAAGCTTACAGAACCTTCCAACGATAATAGAAGCCTTAGGTGAAGAGAGAAACCAGCAAGATCAAGATTAAGGGTGGAAAAAGAATGGAGCGGGTAGATGTTGATCGATTGACTATAAGGGATATTATGTTCGTGAAGAAGACAAAAGGGTGTCCAATATGAGATTTTTTTTCGACAAAACCAGGAAAAGGGCGATTCTGATGTTATTTTGAAGGATGTGAAAACCCCACTAAACAATGCAATTTGCGTAAGTGGCTGAACAATAGGGATTGCAAAGTTAACTTGGGCTATACAATAGATCAGGGAGGTTTTTTTTTTTTTTTTTAACGTAAGTGGCTGAAAAACAGGGATTGCAAAGTTAACTTGGGCTATACGATAGATCAGGGAGGATTTTTTTTTTCTAGGAAGCCTTTTGTGGTAAACACAAAGGCTTCGGTAGGTGTTAACAGAAAAAAAAAATCCAATCAAGTAGTGTTAGGGGCTAAGATGGAAGGAAGGAAATCGGTTGAAGGAAGGTTTTAAGGCTTGTGGTTTAGGCTCAAGATGGGCAGGCACATGGTAGAACTGAGAATCAGTTTAGATGTGCTTCATACGTGTCTGTTGGAAAGGCCTGAAATTCTGTTTTGTGTTGTTAGTGAGTTAGGACAATCAACAAGTAATTAGTGGCAAGGTTCTGTAGTTGTTAATTCTGTTAGTCTAGTCAGCATAGTTGTTAATTCTGTTAGTCTAGTCAGCAAGATTCAGTTAGAGTCAAGACAGGGGAGGAACTATACAAATAGGGAGAAGCTGTTGTAAAAGGGTATGTGTAAAAGGGTTTTGCTTGTTCTTTTGGTGTTTTTCTTCCCAGGACCATATCAACTGGTATCAAAGCCAACAAGATCCCAAAAATGGCAGACGAAACTAGATCCCAAGATGCAAGACGAATTGATGAGGCTCTACGGCCTTATCGTGAGATATCGGAGCAACAGACCACCGCCTTGGCAGAGCTTAGACAACTGATCACAGCTTTGAGTCTCAAATATGATCAATTGGCTAGCAAAGTTCTCAATTCTGCCAATGATCAATCGGATTCTTTGCAAGGTATAAGGAGCTGCGCAGCAATACCAGACGGCACAGTTCAAACAAGGTATACCAAGATTGATTTTCCAAGATTTAATGGAATCGATCCAAGAGGATGGGTGTATCGCTGTGAGCAGTTTTTTTCATTCAACCAAATTAGAGATTCCATTAAAGTGCAGCTGGCCTCTATTCATCTTGAAGGAAAAGCTATCCAATGGTATTAATTATACATCAAGATGAGCAGAGAAGTTTCGTGGGCTGAATTTGTACGAGATCTTATTACCAGATTTGGGCCATCGGCTTGTGATGATGCGGGAGGAGCTGGCTAATCAGTCTAATGGATTGCCAGAATCATTTTTTGTTAGCTGTTTTATCAGTGGATTAAAGGATGAAATCCGACCAGGTGTCCAAATGTTTAAGCCAAGCACAATCATGCAGGGCATTGGGTTAGCGAGATTACAAGAGGAGACCATTGAGGCCATGGCTCGTCGACCCAAAGGTTCGTTTCAACCCAACACCCCACTCACTTTTCCTAATGATTTTAAACCTCCTTCATTACCGCTGATTAAAAAGTTGACCCTGACTGAGATGACGGAGCGACGTAAGAAGGGGGTGTGTTATAATTGTGATGAACAGTTCACTCCCGATCACAAATGTAAGAGACAACAGCTGTATCTATTGAATGCATCCAACAATGATGATGAGAGCTCTGACGAAATTCTGATTGAGAATGTGGAGGAGGTGCAAGAATCAGCTGAAGAAGGAATTCAGATTTCTGTCTTTGCATTGGCTGGTTTTCCTTCCTATCATACTATGCGAGTTCGCGGCTATATCAAACACAACCGGTGGTCATTCTCATTGATTCAGGCTGCACTCACAATTTTTTAGATCCGGCAGTTGCCAAATGTACTGAATGTGAAACTGAACCAACCAGCCCCCTTACCGTATCGGTGGCAGATGGGACAAAAATTGTTAGTAAAGCTAGGTGCTGTAATTTTCAGTGGACCATGCAAGGCACTACTTTCGAAACTGAAATGTGAGTTCTTGATCTAGGAGGAAGCGACATGGTCCTTGGAATTCAATGGCTAACCACTCTTGGTCCTATTGTATGGGATTTTCAACAGTTGAAAATGGAATTCCAAGCCAATGGCAAGCGGCATGTTTTGAGGGGAGCAAAGGGTGGGTCAATACATTATTGGATGGGAAATCCATGCAAAAATCTCTCAAAGGAGAAATGTGTGGAGTAGTGGCGCAATTGTGCTCGATACACAGGGTACAAGAGCAAGGTAATGATGACCCGGATATTGCTGGCCTGCTAAAGGAGTTTTCTCATATCTTTGAGGAACCCCGGGGTCTACCTCCTAGTCGATCTCATGACCATTGCATTCCACTGATTCCCGGCACCCAGCCAACAAACATTCGGCCATATCGATATCCACATATGCAAAAGAATGAGATTGAACGACTAGTGCGAGAGATGTTGGCAGTGGGAACTATCCAGCATAGCGTAAGTCCCTTCTCTTCTCCGGTATTACTTGTTAAGAAAAAAGATAATACATGGCGTATGTGCGTCGATTACTGAGCTTTGAATCGGAATACTGTCAAGGATAAATTTCCGATTCCGGTAATTGATGAGCTTTTAGATGAACTTCATGCGGCATATTTCTTTTCAAAGCTAGACCTTCGTTCAGGGTACCATCAAATCCGAGTACACCCATCCGATGTGCACAAAACTGCATTCCGAATGCATGAGGGTCACTATGAATTCCTTGTCATGCCATTCGGTCTTACCAATGCTCCATCAACATTTCAAAGTCTAATGAACGAGGTATTCCGTCCCTACCTTCGAAAATTTGTACTTGTGTTTTTTATGATATCTTAGTGTATAGCAAGAGTTGGAATGAGCATCTGTACCATCTTACGCTCACATTTGAAATTCTGTTCAAACATGAGCTCTATGTGAAGCATTCAAAATGCAACTTTGCAAAGCAAGAGCTTGAATATTTGGGCCACATCATCTCAGGGAAAGGGGTTGCCGCTGATCCCTCAAAAGTGGAGAGCATGGTTCATTGGCTGTTACCCAAAACTCTGAAAGCTTTATGGGGTTTCTTGGGTCTTACTGGGTACTATCGACGATTCGTTCAAAACTATAGTAAGATAAGTCAGCACTTAACGAACATGCTCAAGAAGAATGCCTTTAAATGGACACCAGAATCCGAAAGGGTATTTGAATTGCTTAAAACAGCCATGTCATCTACACCAGTTTTGGCGAAGCCAGATTTTTCAAAGAGTTTTGTGGTGGAATGTGACGCGTCTGGAACAGGGATTGGAGTTGTTCTCATGCAGGAAGGAAGACCAATAGCCTTCATTAGCAAGGCTATAGCATCTAAACATTTGGGTTTGTCTGTTTATGAAAAAGAAATGTTAGCTGTGGTGTTTGCGGTGGTCAAGTGGCGACCCTATTTGTTGGGCAGACGGTTCCAAATCAAAACTGACCATCTCAGCTTAAAATACTTGTTCGAGCAGTGAATCAGTACTTCGGCTCAACAGAAATGGCTGTCAAAATTAATGGGTTATGACTATGAACTGTTTACATATCTGGGAAGGAGAATAAAGCTGCCGATGCATTGTCTCGAGCTGACGGAAATCATGGCGAATTGCAAGCCATTTCAATTGTCATACCGGAGTGGATGATTGAAATCCAAAATGCGTGGACGACTGATGTTGATCTACAAAAACTGATCAAGAGATTGCAAGAAGATCCCCATCAACCTTCCAAATTCACATGGCAGCACAATCAACTTCGACGGCGAGGACGTTTGGTTGTTGGGACATCTTGGGAATTGAGGCAACAAATTCTACAGGAAATGCACTCCAGTGCATTAGGGGGCCATCCGGAATCGGTACTACACTCAAACGCCTACGAAGCACATTCTTTTGGAATGGAATGAAGAAGGATGTACAAAAATTTATAGTTGAATGCGAGGTTTGCCAAAAAAACAAGACAGAAAATTTTGCTACACTGGGTCTTTTACAACCTCTACCGATTCCTAGTACAGTATGGACTGATATTTCCATGGATTTTGTGGAAGGTATACCCAAATCGCAGGGCAAGGATGTTATTTTCGTGGTGGTTGATCGCCTTACTAAGTATGCTCACTTCATACCTGTTGCACATCCCTACACAGCCCTGGATGTTGCCCGGAGTTTTTTAGATCATATCTACAAGCTTCATGGAATGCCAGCTAGCATTGTTAGTGATCGTGACGTTGTTTTTACCAGCCGCTTTTGGACTGAGTTATTCAAGCTTCAAAGGGCGAAATTGCAGCTAAGCTCTTCATAGTTCATATCACCCCCAAACGGATGGCCAAACGGAGGTTGTCAATAGATGTCTTGAAAACTATCTTCAATGCATGACGGGTGATAGACCTAAACATTGGGTCAAGTGGCTTCCATTGGCTGAATGGTGGTATAATACCACCTACCACTCTTCTACCAAGCTCACTCCATATGAAGCATTGTATGGGCAGCCACCTCCTTTACATACTCATTATCTTGAAAATGATGCTGATGTAGCCGTGCTAGACCGGAGTTTAAGGGAATGAGAGTCGATGATTCGCTTACTTCGTGAGCATCTACAATAAACCCAAAATCGTATGAAACAAATGGCAGATCAACATCGAACTGAAAGGGAGTTTCAAGTTGATGATTGGGTTTATGTGTGACTACAACCTTATAAACAAACCTCGTTGGCCTTGCGACGCAATTTAAAATTGGCCCCTGCTATTTTGGTCCATTTCGTGTACTCCAACGAATCGGACAGACAACATATCGGTTGGAATTACCTCCTGCCTCTCGTATTCACCCAGTTTTTCATGTGTCACTTCTTAAGAAAAAATTTGGGCAACACCGTTCTGTACAACAGAGTTTACCACCAGTTAATGATGAAGGACAATTCCAATTGGAACCAATTGCAGTTCTTGATCGCCGAATGATCAATCACAACAACCGAGCAATTGCCCAAGTTTTAATACAATGGTCAAATTCATTCCGAGAAGACGCAACATGGGAGGACTGGTCTTACATTGCAAAACAGTTTCCAAATTTCCAACCTTGAGTACAAGGTCTGTTTTAAGGGTGGCAGAATGATACGTGTATGTTGGAAAGACCTGAAATTCTGTTTTGTGTTGTTAGTGAGTTAGGACAATCAACAAGTAATTAGTGGCAAGGTTCTGTAGTTGTTAATTCTGTTAGTCTAGTCAGCATAGTTGTTAATTCTGTTAGTCTAGTCAGCAAGATTCAGTTAGAGTCAAGACAGGGGAGGAAATTTTGAGGAAATTTTTTATCGTTCCGACCATTTCGGTCGCATTTCGGGAATTTCGGTGGAAATTTTGGGAAAATATTGATGCAGAAGGAATTCATGTAAATTTCGTTTCGGTAGAGATGGAAACATTTCGGCTGTTTCGGGGAAATTTCTGGGAAATTTAAAACTATGCATGTTACTTTTGATTAGTGACTTTATTTTCTTACTAATTGAAAGTCGTGACTCTTTTTTTAAATTTGTACTCTAAAAATGTTCTTCAAACCTGAATCTTCTATCAAAATAAGGGGTGACAAATACATCTATTAATCTGTCATTGTTTGATTTGGTGTTCCGCAGAACCACCTAAATCTCCACCAAATGTGAACTAGTCAATAAATGTGCCTCATTTGAATGGACCCAATGCAAAATTGTGTGCCAAATGGATGTTTTTAAACTAATCATCAAATGGTTTCGACATGAATTCCCAAAGGTTTACGTTCAACAAGAAAAATTCATTGATTGAATTGAATGGTTTGGCTGTAAATTTTGGGGCTAGTCCTTGAAAGGAACCTCATCTTGATTAATTTCAATCAGTATACATGTGCCATGTATAGATGGAGATAAAAGAAAGGCACAATTTTCAAGGGTCCCGTCAGCCTCTACAGGCACACATTATGCACCACTACATATTGCATTAGATTAAACACTAGTTCCAAGTAATATCCCTCTTTCAGGATTAACCACATGAATTTGGATCCTCCTAGTATGCATTAGCACCTCCATTCCTTTTTGGTATCACCAAAAACACCTCCGTACCACTTCATCAACCATCCTCTCCCATAGAAAATCTTCACCCCCCCCAACCACCACCACCGCTACCATTCCAATCCAAACATGATCTTGAGATGTGTGATAGCAACTTCTTCTGCACCCATGTTTTCACGTATAAGGAGCTTGAAGAAACCCCCGATGATTTTGACTACTATAAAGAACTCGGAGATGGTGCATTTGGCACCATTTTTTAATGCCTTTAATGGTATTTATCAACAAGAGCCCCTATCCCCATCCCTCTTCATCCTTGCTAAGGAAGCTCCTAGTAGAAGCTTGAATCACCTTGTAGTCTCTAAGAAATTAAGCCCTCTTTTTTACTAAGTCGTTAGCATTGCTTTCGGCCCTGTTGTTGTTTCTCCCAGACGAAGTGTTGTGTGGCTATCGTCGGTTGGTTGTTTCTCCCAGTCAACGTGCTGTGTGGTCGTCTTTGGTTGGTTGTTTCCCTAGGCAACGTGCTATGTGACCGTCGTTGGTTGGCTGTTCTGGGCTGATTTTCTATCGCCCTATATTGGTTGGTTGTTGGTTCTGGTTGGGCTTCTTCTTCTATTGGCGTGTGCTATTCAGCTGATGTCTACTCGTGGTACTTCACCATCGTTCGTTGAGCGCCCCTTTGGGGTACTTATTTGTTGGTGGTTCGTTGTTGTTTCCCTGCTGAGGTTTCTCCGTTCGATCGTTGTTGATATGCAGATTTGTAGTCGTTGTTCTGACTTAGGGGTACTAGATAGATTTTATACTAACCAGATAGATTTTATCCTCACTAGGAGAGAGGACAAAGTTGCGTGTAAAGATTGTAAAGTCATACCCGGGGAGTGTTTAGTCACACAACATAGGCTCGTGGTGTTGGATATATGCATCAAACGTTGGAGGAGAAAAGATCCGAGGACTAGGTGGTGGGATCTCAAAGAGGAAAAACTAAAGATGTTTAAGAATAGACTGCTTAAAGAAGGACCTTGGAGTCTTGACGAGGGGACTAATATTATGTGGAATGGGATGTCTAGTTATATCAGGAAAGTGGCTAGGGAGGTACTTGGAGAATCTAGAGGAAGTGGGCCGCCGTCTAAAGACACATGGTGGTGGAATGAAGAGGTCCAAAAGGCGATTAGGTCTAAATGAGAGTGTTATAAATGTTTGCATAATTGTAGAAATGATGAGAACATTGAGAAGTATAAATTGGCTAAAAAAGAAGCTAAGAAGGAAGTACGGGAAGCTAGAGGCAAGGCATATGAGGATTTGTACCACAGGTTAGAGACGAAAGAGGGTGAAAAAGATGTCTACAAGCTTGGAAGAACAGAGACTTGAATCATATAAAATGCATCAAAGACGAGAATCAAAGATTGTTAGTAAAAGAAAACAAGGTTAAAGAGAGGTGGAGAAGTTACTTCGATAAGTTGTTTAATGGAGAACCTGTAGCGAATTTGGGAGAACTTGATAACACTTTTGATGATACAATCTGAACATCAGTGGTAAGAGTAGCTATGAAAAATATGAAATTAAGTAAGGCTAGGGGGCCTGACGATATTCATATTGAGACTTGGAGATGCTTGGGTGATGTGGGTTTGGTTTGGTTAACTAGATTATTTAACAATAATTTGAAGATTAAGAAGATGCCTGATGAGTGGAGGAAGAGTACATTACTACCTATTTATAAGAATAAAGGGGATATTCAGAGTTGCACCAATTATCGGGGAATTAAGCTAATAAATCACATCATAAAGCTTTAGGAGAGGGTAATTGAGCATAGAGTAAGAAAAGAGACTAAGGTGTCAGAGAATCAGTTTGGCTTCATGCCCAGACGATCGACGATGGAAGCTATCTTCTTGATTAGGTGGTTAATGGAGAGATTTAGAGAAAATAAAAAGGACCTTCATATGGTTTTCATTGATTTCGAGAAAGCATATGATAGGGTTCCCAGGAGTGTAATGTGGTGGGTCATTGAAAGAAAAAAAGCGCCTACTAAATATGTTGATGCGATTAAGGATATGTACGATGGAGCAGTAACTAATGTCAGAACCACGGATGGCACGTCTAGTGAGTTTCCAATTACAATAGGACTGCACCAAGGATCAGTTCTAAGCCCTTATCTTTTACGCTAGTTATGGATGAGCTTACGGAGGGTATCCGGGATGAGGTGCCATGGTGTATGTTATTTGCAGATGACAGAGTATTAATCGACGTAACCAAAGCAGGAGTAAATGCTAAATTAGAGTTATGGAGAACTACTTTGGAATCTAAAGGTTTTAGACTGAGTAGGACTAAGACAGAATATATGGAATGCAACTTTAGTAATGTATGGAGGCGGGACGAGGACGTAGTAAATATGACTGGACAGGAAGTACCTAAGAGGGATATCTTTCACTATCTTTTGAAGAAGATGTTAACCATAGAATAAGAGCAGGTTGGTTGAAGTGGAAGCTTGCCTCAGGAGTTCTGTGCGACTGTAAAATCCCTACCAAGTTGAAGGAAAAGTTTTATAAGACAGCTGTGAGAACAGCTATGCTGTATGGATCAGAATGTTGGGCCACCAAGAAGCAACATGTGCATAAGATGAGTGTAGCGGAGATGCGAATGTTTAGATGGATGTGCGGCCACACAAGGTTAGATAGAATTAAAAATGAAGACATTCGTAAAAAGGTGGGGGTGGCACCAATTGAGGAGAAGATGAGAGAGCACCGCTTAAGATGGTTTGGACATATCCAACGTAGGCCTTTGGATGCTCCGGTGAGAAGAGGCGACTCGTGCCAAATTGATGGAGTAAAAAGAGGTAGGGGTAGACCAAAAACAACTTGGGTAGAAACAGCGTGGAAAGACTTGATAGCTAGGAACACAACAGAGAACATGACCTTGTTGAGTTGAGTTGAGTTGTTCTGACTCAAGAGTAGACCGATGTTCTTCTGGCCGTTGATCACGCTATTATACTCACTGTGGCCGTTGCCCTTTTTTGTTATGTTTTTCATTCTGTATTCACCACACCAGCTTGAGGGGGAGTGTTGTACCAAGGTGGCTTGTGTATGGGATTATATTTTTTTTTTTGTACGAGTATTATATTTTTTGGTGTTGAAGGGTATTGTAGTTTTCTTTGTAACAAGCTGGAGTGTGAAGTTGTAAGGTATATGCACTCCAGCTTGAGGGGAAGTGTTTGAAGAGTATTTCGGTTATCACGTGTTGTGCTGAGGGTATTATTGTCTTTACACATGTAACCCTACTTTGGGCTCTATATCTACATCATATTACATGTGATCTCCCTAGTGGAGACTCACCAACTTCTCCATTCACTCTTCTTCTTCTTTCCTCTTCTTGCCTTATCCATTCTAACACATAACATGCCTATCTAAATCATTAATGTGGCACCAGAGAACGATGATCGAAATACTTCATCCGTCTGAAAAAGAATGAGAAAGTGAAAGTTGCACTAGTCCTGTGAGATTCCCCACCCGTTTAGTGACCAAAAATTGTTCAGATAGAAAACAGAAACAGGCAATTAACCAATCAAATGAAAAAATCCGTTTAATATTGGATGTTCAGGATCCTACTAGTGTTGTGTTGAGGGTATTATTGTCTTTACACATGTAACCCTACTTTGGGCTCTATATCTACATCATATTACATGTGATCTCCCTAGTGGAGACTCACCAACTTCGCCATTCACTCTTCTTCTTCTTTCCTCTTCTTGCCTTATCCATTCTAACACATACCATGCCTATCTAAATCATTAATGTGGCACCAGAGAACGACGATCGAAATACTTCATCCGTCTGAAAAAGAATGAGAAAGTGAAAGTTGCACTAGTCCTATGAGATTCCCCACCCGTCTAGTGACCAAAAATTGTTTAGATAGAAAACAGAAACAGGCAATTAATCAATCAAATGAAAAAATTCGTTTAATATTGGATGTTCAGGATCCTGATGGATTCAATTTTTGTGTGGTGTGTCCTTGATAAACAGTGCAACTAATTTTATGGGTCATGTGGGTACTTTAAATTGGTTACAAAATCTTATTCAATCCATTCTGCTTGCAGCCCATGAAATTCTAAAATTTAGTGCTTCACTTTAGAATTAAAATTAAGGTGTGTTTTGATATACACCCACATTACAACCTGCTGGTCATTCACATGTGGAATTGGGAATGGAACCCAATTGCATTTTCTGCTCAATTTGTTTGTTAAATAGCAATATGAAATATTCCATTGGTCTGTTTGGGTGCGCAACCTTAATTGTCTTTTGGGTCCAAATTGTGTATGAACTTTACAAATTTAGAATACTTGCTTCCTCACAAATTGAACCCAAAATCAATTGGGTTCGATCCCCAAACGTACCCTTAAAGAAAACATGGTTTAGCAGGCCATGGCATTCAAGGGTAATGTAAGAGAGCAATTAGCAGCATGCACATTGCAGTATATTCAGGTTGAAAACAGTATCTAACACACTTTCCCCCTTTTTTCAGGTGTACCCACAGGAATTGGGGGCTTCCTTCTGGTATGCCTCCCTTTCAGCCTAATCTTATTTTGTAAGAAGAAAACAAGTAACACCCACAAAGTGGAGACAAGTAACACTCGCAATATGGAGGCATTTCTACGGGACTATGGATCGCTCGTTCCACGAAGATATGCATATTCAGATATCAAGAAGATGATCAATTCCTTCATACAAAAAGTAGGACAAGGCGGATATGGTAGTGTTTTTAAAGGCAAGCTTCAAGATGGTCGTCTAGTTGCCGTGAAGGTCTTGACTGAGTCCAAGGGAAATGGAGAAGAATTCATCAACGAGGTTGGAAGTATCAGCAGGACTAATCATATTAACGTTGTCAGTCTTTTAGGATTTTGCTCTGAGGGTTTGAAGAGAGCACTTATCTATGCCGAATGGATCTCTCGAGAAGTTCATCTACACTGAGAAACCAGGAAAAGCAGATCCCCTGGGATGGGAAAAATTATACCAAATTGCTGTTGGAATTGCTCGAGGACTTGAGTACTTACACCGTGGTTGTAGCACACGCATTTTGCATTTGGACATCAAATCTCATAACATTCTTCTAGACCAAGACTTCTGTCCTAAAATCTCAGATTTTGGACTAGCTAAGCTATGCCCAACGAAAGACAGCACTGTATCACTGTTGGGTGGGCGAGGAACTTTTGGATATATTGCTCCTGAGATAGTCTGCAGAAACATTGGAGGAGTATCTCCCAAGTCTGATGTTTATAGCTATGGAATGATGGTTTTAGAAATGGTAGGAGGGAGAAAGAACATTGATGCCAGAGTGGAGAATATTAGTGAAATATATTTTCCTCATTGGATATACAAGCGCATAGATTTAAACGGAGATCTAGGACTGGATGGAGCTACACCAGAAGAAGAGAAAACTGCAAGGAAGATGATTTTAGTTGGTTTGTGGTGTATACAGACTAATCCAAAGAATCGACCTTCGATGAACATGGTGGTGGAGATGCTAGAAGGAAGCCTTGAGAACATACAAATGCCACCTAACCCAAGTCTATCGTCTCCTACAAGATCATCTCAAGATACTTCTGCAATTTCAATGGTCATAAGAGATGGTTCTTCATAGATGAGCCATGGAAGGTCTGAAGTCTGAACTCGGGGAGAGGTAGCACTATTTGTTCCAGTTTGCCTTGGGACGATTATATTTTGTAGTTTTCTTTTGGGGGTATAGTGGGAGTACGATTTTCCTGATTGACTGTTCATAGCTATTTTGATCATTTTAAACAGCCTTTTAAGGGCCAAGTAGAAAAGTTTACAATGTAGAAAGATATATAAAGAGTGTCATTATTAAAATTATGGAGCTCATTTATCATTTCCTTTTTATTAGTTCTCCAAAACACACCTAAGGCCTCTTTAAATGTCTCCAAATTTGGTCCTTATTTGCAGCTAAGATTGTCTTAATCTAATCTTATTTGCAAAATGGGATATTATGGCCTCTTTGGAAGTTATTAACTCTATCATTCCTTGAAGTATCCTAACCAAATAATCATATATATTTTCAAAACCATTTGAATGTAAGATTATTTGCAAATAACGTTCAGAAGTTGGGAAAGAAGTTAAAGATCGTCCCTTACCGCGATGGGATCTCCCTCCGACTGGCTGCTTAAAACTTAATTTCAATAGTAGCGCCAGAGGCAAACCAGGAACCACAGGGATAGGAGGTCTACTCCGTGACTCTGAATGTAAGACATGGATGTCTTTTTTTGGTCCAATTGGCATTTGTGATTCCAATGAAATGGAGGCCAAAGCCGTACTTTGGGGTTAAAAGTGGTTCATATCCAACTTATCCTACCCATTGATAGTGGAGGGAGACTCATCAAATGCTATAGCATGTGCTAATGGGTCAGCTTCAGGGCTGTGGAGGTTGGTGAATATTGTTTTGGAGATCAGAGACTGTTGTAGGGATATCCACCCAAAATATTCACACATGCGCAGGTCAACAAACGAGGAAAGCAGACAAGCTTGCTAAAGAGGGAGTGGATAAATCAAATATGGAAGTCACAACCACAAGCCTTGGGCAGTGGCAAAGCTTTTGTATAGGGATCGGAGCAGAGTGTACACGGATTGTAATGAGGTTGGGTGGCATCTAACATCTTGTGGCCTGACTCTAAACAAATCACATATATTCACCTTTTGGATCTTAATAGTTACTCTTTTTTTCTTTTTTAAAAAAAAAAAAAAACTGTTTAGGAGCATCAGAAGAGGACCTTAACTTCTTAATGTGTGTGTGTGTATGAAACACACATAGAAATTGAACTAAAGTTTGCATTTCAATCCTTGTTTGCAATATATTTCACTCTTTGTTTGCAATATGTGACTCATTTTAGCTGGACGAATGTAGTGTTCCAAACCTCCTTTTTTATACCAATATGAGTGCACAAATGTTAATTTTGGGTTCAACACTAACTTCCCAACACCCGGAGGCTACAAAAATCAATAAAAGTTTTGGAGGGCTACTTATTATCCAAAAGCTAGTCGTCAAGGAGATAGTGCCCAAGTCCCTATAAGCCATTTCACATCTCTTTCACTTTTTCTGATGTGGGATCTTTGCTTTCGCGTGAAACCCAACACTTTTTATTATCAAATCAGAAATCATCCACATAGCAATGACAAAACTGTATTAATTTTTTTTTTGAATGATGGATATTTTATTAAAAAGTAGCAAACAAGAAAAGAAAAGGCAATGGGAGAAGCCCCATGACCGAGGTGGTCAATGCAACAAAAACAGAGGAATCGGTTGGGGTGATTTGAGGACCACCTTGCTGTAACTCCTTAGCCATGTTTAAAAAATTGCCTATGAACTTCAAATTTTCTTCTTGCAACTGAGCAAAGCCCATTCGAATGTCATCTTTAAGACTCGCAATGAAACAACTCACCATTAAAGATTCATTGAGACCATATATTCGGTTGGTGAGTACCTCAAACTGAGAGTTATAATCTTGCACTAAAGTAGTTTGGCGGAGCATTGTTAGAGACCCAGTTGGATCCTCATAAGCCATGGGTCCAAAACAAATTTCCAATCCTCACTTGCAGTCTTCTGGCCTATGATGGCTCCGGATTTTCTCATCCATTGATACTATTACAACGCCTTGTCTTCCAGGTGGAACGAAGAAATCATCACTCGTTGATTATCTGGAATTTGATGATAATAAAAAAAAAGTCTGCCTTGTAAATCCACCCGAGCGAATCGTTCACATCAAACCTGAGAAAATCCAATCGCATGGCGCTAGGCCGGATGGTCCTAGTAGAGGTGTTGGGTGGAGTATTAACCGGGCGGGTTGAAAGGCCGATAAGCAGGAACTTCTTCCCTATCTGATTGCCCCTGATAGCACAACTAATCATGCTTGACATCTATTGCCGAGATCTTGTGAAGAATTTCACCCAGCAATTGATTTTGAAGGGTAACCGTTTACATGATGTTTGAGAGTAGTTGATCTTGCTGTGTGGAAGTCCCCTTAAGCTGCGCCATCGCCCCATGTAACTTAGATATCCTCGTACCGTCTGCCATTGCAGAGTCGCATGGCTCTGATACCAAATTTGATGCATGATTCTTCTTTCGACCTATTGTAACACGTTAGCTTGCTTCGAGGGAAGCTAAACCTCAGATAAAACAAGGAACTGTTTTTATGTGGATATTAGCGAGTCTAAAAAGATTAGGAAAAATGAGAAAAATCAGGAAAAGCAACAACATTCACGATTCCTAACAACAACCACAACTCTCAGGACTCAAGTAAAACAATGAAAATCCTAAAACTAGGAGATTTATTTGTGGGGAGATTTTGCAGTCCTTATTGGAGAATCCACATCCCGCACACATCAGTTGTCCAGAGAGAACAGAATTGAAGCTGAAACAAACTGTCTTTGAAATGAAAAAGGGCTAAGAAGAGCTTTTCAGACCAATATGCTGAGATTTTATATGGTGTAAGCCCTTATAGTCCCGTATTTTTCAGAAAGTACTGTACGGACCACATCATAAGATGATCTAAACCGTCCATGTGATGGAACACAACATAAATAGGTTGTGCCCCAAAAATCATTTCCGTAGGATGATCCTAGCCCTCTGATCTATAGAGGTTTCCATAACATGCAATTCCTCAATAGATCAGAGGGCTAAGATCATCCTATGGAAATGATTTTTTGGACAAAACCTATTTACGTTATGGCCCATTACGTGGACGGTTTGGATCATCCTATAGTGTGGTCTTTACAGTATTTTCGGAAAAAATAAGTGACTATAAGGGCTTACACCATATAAAATCTCCGAATATGCTTATATTGTTTACATAATTGAGAACAAGCCCTTAAATAATATGCCCTCAACGAGCTTTCTCAAAACTGAGAGAGAGATAGTAATGATTTAATTAAGTAATTTTGTATGCCTCAGATACCAAAAAACCGACCTTAGCTCAGTTGGTAGAGCGGAGGACTGTAGTTGGTTGATTCCTAACAGTTGATCCTTAGGTCGCTGGTTCGAATCCGGCAGGTCGGATTTTTTTTTTTGCTCTCTCCCTACTTAAAATTACAGAAATGCCCTTTTGTTTCTTTCTCATGCATTTCAAAGATGAGAAATGAAAATTCCAAAACCCTTGTTCAATAATGGCACAACACATTCACCCTTTTCTACAATTCTACTTTGCTTTTGAATGTTGTTTACATTTCTCAGAATGCTCTCAACATTAAATTTAAAACTTGTAAAGTAAATAGTCATGGGAGTGGGAATATTACTTCCCTTCATTTGTTTGTTTCTTTTTCAGGGGTTTAATTATTAATATTTTGATTTTTTCAGTTGATTCTTTGACCCTCTTTATACTAAAATGACAAAAATACCTTTTGGGTGTGCTTTGATCTTTTGCAATCACCAAAATGCCCTTTTATCATAATTTATATAGGAGGAATGCTAGACTGAAGGGAGCCCTTGCAAAAAATAAGATGAAAGGGCTCTCCCATTGGCTGCACATCACTCTAGTGCATTTTACATTCATTGACTTTTACATTTTAGAGTGACGTGCAGCGAATGGGCGAGCGCTTTCATCTCATTTTTGCAACGGCTCCCTTTAGTCTCGCATTCCTCTTTTTATAGATTTTTCATTTTTTTTTAATGTTGGGAGGGACCCAAAAGAAAAAAAACAATCCTTGAAGAGCATATTGGTTTGCCAAGGGATCTTGTGGCTATAATTGAGTGTCTGGATCACTCCCTCCAACTCTTCCTCCATGTGTATTTGTGATTATTTAAGATGGTCAATTAGCTTAAGCCCCTCACATCAAGTATATCATCCTTCCTTGTAGGCTGAAGCTTGTTAGTATTTGAAGAAACGTATGTTGCTAGAAGCTTTTCCTCATAATTTACTTTTCTGTGCTTAGCGATCATCTTGAGGATGAATTCTATTATGAGTACATCATTCATTATGATTTAAAGTATATCATTCTTCCTTGTAGGCTGTAGCTTGTTAGTATTTGAAGAAACATATGTTGCTAGAAGCTTTTTCCTCATAATTTACTTTCCTGCGCTTAGAGATCATCATGATGATGAATTCTGTTATGATTTCCCACTTGTTGCTGATGACAAGAACTAATCATTTTTGCTTGGTGTTAGCTTTTCTTGGTATTGGTTTTTCGAAAGAGAGGCAACTTCTCAAAGCTTTTAGAGAGAGAGAGAGAGAGAGAGAGAGAGAGCGAGAGAGTTACTGTTTTAAAATTTGGCGGACCGGTCGGTTTGCCATGTTCAACTATAATTGGCAACATCTTTGGTTCGATTCGAAACTAACGACATGTTTGGCTACCATGAATTTTTTCCTAGAATATTAGCTTACCCAATGGTGAGGGATGGTGGGAGGATATATGCGAGATGGACTGAGTGAAGAGAGGGCAAATAAAGCCTGAAAAACCAAGAACGGATTTGCGAGGGACCGTCGCACAAGGCATTCTATGGACTGGCTGTTGCATGAGAGCAGCCACATAGGCTCACTTTTTGTCTTATTCATTTAATTTATCCTATGTGGCTGCTCTCACATGCAACAGCCGGTCTGCGAAATGCCTTGTGAAGTGTACTAGGAAAATACCCTAAGAAGTGTACTTTGAACGCAGAAAGACAAAGGCAATCTTGAAGGGTATAATAATCATTTTGTATATGCATGATACTCTCCATGTTAGGCTTGTCATTATGCGAAAAATGTTGTCATGATCAGTCTGCAAGTACAAAAAAGAACCTGAATACTAAAGTAAGGGCATTCTTGAGATTATGCGAGGGGGCTAAGTTATAAGTTTCTAGGTTTAAAAAGGATGTTATTACAATCTCCCAACAATAAAGCTCAAACCATGTAACAGTTTTTACCTTTATTACATACAGCTATGCAAAGACCCAACAATGGGAATTAGAAGAACTTGAATAAGTAGAACAAAAAAGACGACCTGAAAAGAGTTCCCCATGTCTGATTCCAACAAAACATGTGTATGTACAACCTAGAGGAGAAAACAAAAACCCTTTCTCCCTCATATGTTCAATCCAGAGGAGACACTTTAAATTAGACCATCATAACAAGAGCAAAAGCTTCTACTATAAGGTTGTTCAACTAAGAAAGACTACTTGCTGAATAAACCAGAAAAGAGATATTTACGTCATCTTTGGCCGCTTCGCAGGGGGGTGTCTCGAATCCCTCCTATCGGGCACGCGAGACTTGTTGAAAGCTTTCACCTTCATCCTCTTCCTCTCCTCTTCACTATCTGATTCATCACCATTCTCCCTGTCTGCGTTGCTTGCCTCCCCCCTCTCCAACTCTTCCAATGACTTTCCTTTTTCCTCCTCTGAATCCTCCTCCAAGTCGTCGTCCTCTTCATCGTCATCAGACTCAAGTGACTCATTGTCGTCGTCTGACTCCTCCGAGACGGCATCAGACTGGTCATCCGGGGGCTCATACCCTTGGTCAGAATCATCCTTGCTTTCCGAGTCCGAATCACTTGCATCCATGCTCAAGATCTTCCACCCACCATTTTTAATGAAGTTTTCAGGATCGTCAGTGATTGTTTTCAAGATGGGTCTCCTGTTCAAGTTCAGCCGGCTCTCGTAATACTTGAGGTGTTCTATGTCGAGCCACCCTTTGATGCCATCAAGAGATGTGGACGGGATCGAATCTATGCGGAGGGCATCCCTTTTCAAGTCTTTGAACACGATGACCATGTCAAAGTTCTTCTGCCCAAAGACCCACTCTTTCCAGAAAAACAATCTCTTATCTCATTCAGTGTGATCACTAAGAATGGCGTCTCCACCAATTCAACCAAGCAATGAGATGTTGGAACAATAAAAGCAGTTGCTTTGTAAGGGACTCCATGGAAGCCAAGCCTCCTCTCAGGCTGATCAAATTCAAGAGCAAGCCCTTTCAATTGTGGTTGGCCCCAGAGCTTACTAACCCTCTCAACAAAACTCTCGAAGTCCGTGTGTATCCTGTTCTTGCGATCTCTCTCCTGTTGTTCTTCCTCTAACTCATCAGGATCATAAGCCGATCTCTTCCCGCCTCCTAATGTCTGCACGGCATCCATCACCTCAACGTAAAACTGGACATCTTTGGTCTTTTTGTTGCCTACCATGATATGATTTTGAAGGTGGAAATGGAGAAGGGTAATCATCTCCTTCTCCGCCGGCTGAAAGAAGGCGTGCTTGACATTCCCAAACATTATATCCACTCACTCAATTTGCCTCGAGGTAGAATATCGGAACCCATTAGTGTGAGCTTCTAGGGTACCCTTGAGTTTTCTTCCTCGCCCACCAAATGGAGGACGTATCCACAACTCTGTCAACCTTATTGGCCTAAACATGGACCCCGCGAGTTGCAGTTTCTTCTGAGTAATCAAAGTGGCTCTCGCAGCTCTCGCAGCTCTCTCAGACTCTCTCGAAGCAACCTGCTGCCTGAGGGTTTTGATCAGCTGTACCACTTCACTGATGTGCCTCGAGTCCGTAGAATGAAATGAAACCTCCTTCAGATAAATAGACCCTTGGAATTTCAGAGAGTTGGCAGCATGGGGATTGAATGGGGTACCTGGTACATGGAAAATTATACGGATATTGCAATTACGATTACTATCCTGCTGGCTGTTGACACTCTTGATAGTGGCAATGTGGAAAGGCACCGCGCTTCCATGAATTGGCAAAAGGACAGCTTCATTCTTCTGGTCAATCTGTATCATCAACTCCCTAGAATGAGGAATATCACCGGCGTTCTTGTAAACAATCAGATCACTTAAAAGGTTTCGAAAAACCACGACCATCCCCAGCTATAGAACCGCCACCAGCCAGCCTCCGTGCAGTTTCTTCATTCTTTTGTCGTGCAAGCTCTGCTTGGTGCTGTCTCCGAAGCTCCTCCTTTGACATCTCTTGCTTGTCTGATCTCAGAGTCGCTTTCAACAAGAACTCTTCAATACCATTAGCCTTGGCTTTGATTTTCGGACGCTCCTCCTCGTCCTCGTTGAATGAGTAAGCAACATCCTTAACTGCTTTAGAGCTGGCTGAAGTCACGACTTGAGCAACTTTGTCATTTACAATAACTGTGTCTGCTAACAACAGTGAGAATTTCTCAGTTTTAGGATTTTTGGTTGAGGCTTGCAAGTTTTGGAAACCAAGTGTCACATTAAAAACCATCCCTGCCTTCAACACCCTATCATTCTTGGCATTCAAGCTCAATCCCGACTCACGGAACTCCAGGCCAATCCCTGTTCCCCCCGACTTTGTCAGGTGAGGAGCAAATTCGGCAGCATCACTCTCGATCGCTGAAACTGCCGCTTGATAAAAACACTGACCTTATTTTCTGACTTTAATGCAGAGATTGCTGTCTTATGGGCCTTGAGAAGAACCTCATATGCCTTACTCTGCACTGCATTGGCATTGATCAGAAATGTCCTGGCAACATTCGAGCAGTAGCTGTTGTAGCGGGACCCAATAGCACATATGATCACACTCGTCGAGTCATAGTAAAGATCTTCATCATTACTCGATGTACTCGGCTTGAGATCAAACTTGCTACCACTCTGAAAGATCGGAGGGTAACAGATATCGATGTTCTCAGCTTTCAATTTGACCTTGACCTTTGCTGGGTCAAGTATAGCTTTCTCCATCTCATCCATCAGCAAAGAATGGGTGACCTTCTTTTTCTCATCAATAATCTTCTCAAGCTTTGGTACAACAAAATGCTTCATCACAGAAGAAGTTAAGAACGCTGCCTTCTTCACATTCGTAAGCTCGGTGATGTCTTTAGTGGCAAACAGTTCAGAAAACCCATTTGTTATATCACTGAGCTGCAATTTTGAACCCCTCAGCTTCTCAGACCATGTCTCCAAAAGCTTTCCCTCAGCAGCCTCTTTTGCAATGTACTCAACAATAGGGACATTGTTACTATCAGATTTTGGCTGAGAATGGATAGCCCAGAATATCTCTTCCATCAAGATGGACCCATCATCATTCCTAGCTTTGACATGTATCACAACATCGGCACCAACTGCATCCTTGGCAGATATTTTTAGGGTTTCAAGCAGAGAAGCCTTCTTCTGGCTACACAGGAAATGGATTTGCTTGTTCATGAAAACCATTATCGTCTCTCGGAACTCATAGCCGAGCAACCAAATATTCAAAGCTGAGGACTTCAAATACCGCAGATCATCTGGAGGGCTTGCAATAGCAAGCGCATCAGAAGCACCCCATAATTCAGTTTTGTGATCCCTCCAATGAGAATAAAGTACTTTCAATCGTTTTTGGAAATTCTCGAGATTGATTGTATAAGAGTTGGTTGATCCAGCAGCATTTACTTTCGAAGGTTTTGAATTTCGGTGTTCCGCCATAGAAAATGTGTCAAAAGAACAGATCTGAAACGAACCAAGTAGAAAAATCCAGAGACAGTCAGACAACCATAAAATGCAGAAAACAAACTTATTTAATTCGTATTTTATTTTTCATCTACTTCTCACACAACAAATTTGATCTGCATAAATGGGAATAGTAAATAAGCTATGCAGAAGCCGTATCACTACTAAAAAGAATAAATTGCAGGAAAAGAAACCACAATTTTTCCATGCATTGCCCACAACTTTTAAAATTCAAAATCTGTAATGAAAGGTAAGAAACAGACCGTACACGAGAGTAAACCGAGAATAACCCAAGAAGAAAAACCTCTCTCTCTCTCACATTCCCACACCACCTTGAGGCAACCAGCACACCTGACTTTCATATCCTAGGTTTTTATAGAAAACCTAAAAAAGCTTCTTTCTATTTATGTTTTTTTTTTTTTTTATAAAGGCAATTCTTTCTATTTATGTTTCCCACCATAAGGAGGAAACAAGGCAACTTTCCCAATAGTGAAATGGCAAGAAAACAATGAGTGGAAAAATACTGGTTCCTGTAGGTTAATTCTGCTCCATGTTAGTAAAACAACACAAGCAAATGAAGCAAAAAGCATCACCACTGAATCTTCTGTTTGAACATGCATACTTATCAGCTATATCAATGCACTTAAAATCAAAACGACGCCAATATTCCAATTAATATCACATTCACCAAATCAATTAATCCAAGAAGAAAAATAATACATGTCATTCAAAACCCAATAAAGCAGTAAGATATGATTCTTAGCCAAGATATCCTTTCAATATAAGAAACAACATATCATAAAGAAGAAGAAAAAACCCTAATTAAAAACAATGCCAAATAAAAATAGAATAAAGCCATTGCAGCAAAACTTAAATGCAAGCAAATACACAAAAAAGACAATAAAGGAACAAAACAAGAGGGATTAAATCAGACCCAATTAAAATGGTGACCGAAAGTTGCATAATATTCAATCTCAATGACAACCCAAATACCCTAATGAGTAGAAAACAAAG